>NW_028251232.1:0-168049 GCF_964263255.1 Lissotriton vulgaris
CTCGGGAAGTGAAATAAATACCATTTGGAGGCATTTAATGTTCGAGCAAAAACGGCTGATTTTCGACAAAAGAGATAACACCCCCCCCATTACGTCATGCTTCAGAAATGTGGAAAATGGTCCGTTTTCAAATGTTTTATTTTTGAACGTCAGTTCACATTTGTAGGTGGATCATCAGTGTTAGAGCTAAAATTAGCATGTTTAAAGTGATTTTCATGCTTCCAGGGGCCCAAAACACAAGATTTATGGAATGGTTAAAAGTGCATGAAAATGGCCAATTTACTCACTCTGAGTTCTCAAAAAGGGTTTCTTCACCCCGGGAAGTTAATTAAATACCATTTGGAGGCATTTAATGTTCGAGCAAAAACGGCTGATTTTCGACAAAAGAGATAACACCCCCCCATTACGTCATGCTTCAGAAATGTGGAAAATGGTCCGTTTTCAAATGTTTTATTTTTGAACGTCAGTTCACATTTGTAGGTGGATCATCAGTGTTAGAGCTAAAATTAGCATGTTTAAAGTGATTTTCATGCTTCCAGGGGCCCAAAACACAAGATTTATGGAATGGTTAAAAGTGCATGAAAATGGCCAATTTACTCACTCTGAGTTCTCAAAAAGGGTTTCTTCACCCCGGGAAGTTAATTAAATACCATTTGGAGGATTTTAATGTTCGAGCAAAAACGGCTGATTTTCGACGAAAGAGCTAACACCCCCCCCATTACGTCATGCTTTAGAAATGTGGAAAATGGTCCGTTTTCAAATGTTTTATTTTTGAACGTCAGTTCACATTTGTAGGTGGATCATCAGTGTTAGAGCTAAAATTAGCATGTTTAAAGTGATTTTCATGCTTCCAGGGGCTCGGGAAGTGAAATAAATACCATTTGGAGGCATTTAATGTTCGAGCAAAAACGGCTGATTTTCGACAAAAGAGATAACACCCCCCCATTACGTCATGCTTCAGAAATGTGTAAAATGGTCCGTTTTCAAATGTTTTATTTTTGAACGTCAGTTCACATTTGTAGGTGGATCATCAGTGTTAGAGCTAAAATTAGCATGTTTAAAGTGATTTTCATGCTTCCAGGGGCTCGGGAAGTTAATTAAATACCATTTGGAGGCATTTAATGTTCGAGCAAAAACGGCTGATTTTCGACAAAAGAGATAACACCCCCCCATTACGTCATGCTTCAGAAATGTGGAAAATGGTCCGTTTTCAAATGTTTTATTTTTGAACGTCAGTTCACATTTGTAGGTGGATCATCAGTGTTAGAGCTAAAATTAGCATGTTTAAAGTGATTTTCATGCTTCCAGGGGCCCAAAACACAAGATTTATGGAATGGTTAAAAGTGCATGAAAATGGCCAATTTACTCACTCTGAGTTCTCAAAAAGGGTTTCTTCACCCCGGGAAGTTAATTAAATACCATTTGGAGGCATTTAATGTTCGAGCAAAAACGGCTGATTTTCGACAAAAGAGATAACACCCCCCCATTACGTCATGCTTCAGAAATGTGGAAAATGGTCCGTTTTCAAATGTTTTATTTTTGAACGTCAGTTCACATTTGTAGGTGGATCATCAGTGTTAGAGCTAAAATTAGCATGTTTAAAGTGATTTTCATGCTTCCAGGGGCCCAAAACACAAGATTTATGGAATGGTTAAAAGTGCATGAAAATGGCCAATTTACTCACTCTGAGTTCTCAAAAAGGGTTTCTTCACCCCGGGAAGTTAATTAAATACCATTTGGAGGATTTTAATGTTCGAGCAAAAACGGCTGATTTTCGACGAAAGAGCTAACACCCCCCCATTACGTCATGCTTTAGAAATGTGGAAAATGGTCCGTTTTCAAATGTTTTATTTTTGAACGTCAGTTCACATTTGTAGGTGGATCATCAGTGTTAGAGCTAAAATTAGCATGTTTAAAGTGATTTTCATGCTTCCAGGGGCTCGGGAAGTGAAATAAATACCATTTGGAGGCATTTAATGTTCGAGCAAAAACGGCTGATTTTCGACAAAAGAGATAACACCCCCCCATTACGTCATGCTTCAGAAATGTGTAAAATGGTCCGTTTTCAAATGTTTTATTTTTGAACGTCAGTTCACATTTGTAGGTGGATCATCAGTGTTAGAGCTAAAATTAGCATGTTTAAAGTGATTTTCATGCTTCCAGGGGCCCAAAACACAAGATTTATGGAATGGTTAAAAGTGCATGAAAATGGCCAATTTACTCACTCTGAGTTCTCAAAAAGGGTTTCTTCACCCCGGGAAGTTAATTAAATACCATTTGGAGGATTTTAATGTTCGAGCAAAAACGGCTGATTTTCGACGAAAGAGCTAACACCCCCCCATTACGTCATGCTTTAGAAATGTGGAAAATGGTCCGTTTTCAAATGTTTTATTTTTGAACGTCAGTTCACATTTGTAGGTGGATCATCAGTGTTAGAGCTAAAATTAGCATGTTTAAAGTGATTTTCATGCTTCCAGGGGCCCAAAACACAAGATTTATGGAATGGTTAAAAGTGCATGAAAATGGCCAATTTACTCACTCTGAGTTCTCAAAAAGGGTTTCTTCACCCCGGGAAGTTAATTAAATACCATTTGGAGGATTTTAATGTTCGAGCAAAAACGGCTGATTTTCGACGAAAGAGCTAACACCCCCCCATTACGTCATGCTTTAGAAATGTGGAAAATGGTCCGTTTTCAAATGTTTTATTTTTGAACGTCAGTTCACATTTGTAGGTGGATCATCAGTGTTAGAGCTAAAATTAGCATGTTTAAAGTGATTTTCATGCTTCCAGGGGCTCGGGAAGTGAAATAAATACCATTTGGAGGCATTTAATGTTCGAGCAAAAACGGCTGATTTTCGACAAAAGAGATAACACCCCCCCCATTACGTCATGCTTCAGAAATGTGGAAAATGGTCCGTTTTCAAATGTTTTATTTTTGAACGTCAGTTCACATTTGTAGGTGGATCATCAGTGTTAGAGCTAAAATTAGCATGTTTAAAGTGATTTTCATGCTTCCAGGGGCTCGGGAAGTTAATTAAATACCATTTGGAGGCATTTAATGTTCGAGCAAAAACGGCTGATTTTCGACAAAAGAGATAACACCCCCCCATTACGTCATGCTTCAGAAATGTGGAAAATGGTCCGTTTTCAAATGTTTTATTTTTGAACGTCAGTTCACATTTGTAGGTGGATCATCAGTGTTAGAGCTAAAATTAGCATGTTTAAAGTGATTTTCATGCTTCCAGGGGCCCAAAACACAAGATTTATGGAATGGTTAAAAGTGCATGAAAATGGCCAATTTACTCACTCTGAGTTCTCAAAAAGGGTTTCTTCACCCCGGGAAGTTAATTAAATACCATTTGGAGGCATTTAATGTTCGAGCAAAAACTGCTGATTTTCGACAAAAGAGATAACACCCCCCCATTACGTCATGCTTCAGAAATGTGGAAAATGGTCCGTTTTCAAATGTTTTATTTTTGAACGTCAGTTCACATTTGTAGGTGGATCATCAGTGTTAGAGCTAAAATTAGCATGTTTAAAGTGATTTTCATGCTTCCAGGGGCTCGGGAAGTTAATTAAATACCATTTGGAGGCATTTAATGTTCGAGCAAAAACGGCTGATTTTCGACAAAAGAGATAACACCCCCCCATTACGTCATGCTTCAGAAATGTGGAAAATGGTCCGTTTTCAAATGTTTTATTTTTGAACGTCAGTTCACATTTGTAGGTGGATCATCAGTGTTAGAGCTAAAATTAGCATGTTTAAAGTGATTCTCATGCTTCCAGGGGCTCGGGAAGTTAATTAAATACCATTTGGAGGCATTTAATGTTCGAGCAAAAACGGCTGATTTTCGACAAAAGAGATAACACCCCCCCATTACGTCATGCTTCAGAAATGTGGAAAATGGTCCGTTTTCAAATGTTTTATTTTTGAACGTCAGTTCACATTTGTAGGTGGATCATCAGTGTTAGAGCTAAAATTAGCATGTTTAAAGTGATTTTCATGCTTCCAGGGGCTCGGGAAGTTAATTAAATACCATTTGGAGGCATTTAATGTTCGAGCAAAAACGGCTGATTTTCGACAAAAGAGATAACACCCCCCCATTACGTCATGCTTCAGAAATGTGGAAAATGGTCCGTTTTCAAATGTTTTATTTTTGAACGTCAGTTCACATTTGTAGGTGGATCATCAGTGTTAGAGCTAAAATTAGCATGTTTAAAGTGATTTTCATGCTTCCAGGGGCTCGGGAAGTTAATTAAATACCATTTGGAGGCATTTAATGTTCGAGCAAAAACGGCTGATTTTCGACAAAAGAGATAACACCCCCCCATTACGTCATGCTTCAGAAATGTGGAAAATGGTCCGTTTTCAAATGTTTTATTTTTGAACGTCAGTTCACATTTGTAGGTGGATCATCAGTGTTAGAGCTAAAATTAGCATGTTTAAAGTGATTTTCATGCTTCCAGGGGCCCAAAACACAAGATTTATGGAATGGTTAAAAGTGCATGAAAATGGCCAATTTACTCACTCTGAGTTCTCAAAAAGGGTTTCTTCACCCCGGGAAGTTAATTAAATACCATTTGGAGGATTTTAATGTTCGAGCAAAAACGGCTGATTTTCGACGAAAGAGCTAACACCCCCCCCATTACGTCATGCTTTAGAAATGTGGAAAATGGTCCGTTTTCAAATGTTTTATTTTTGAACGTCAGTTCACATTTGTAGGTGGATCATCAGTGTTAGAGCTAAAATTAGCATGTTTAAAGTGATTTTCATGCTTCCAGGGGCTCGGGAAGTGAAATAAATACCATTTGGAGGCATTTAATGTTCGAGCAAAAACGGCTGATTTTCGACAAAAGAGATAACACCCCCCCATTACGTCATGCTTCAGAAATGTGTAAAATGGTCCGTTTTCAAATGTTTTATTTTTGAACGTCAGTTCACATTTGTAGGTGGATCATCAGTGTTAGAGCTAAAATTAGCATGTTTAAAGTGATTTTCATGCTTCCAGGGGCTCGGGAAGTTAATTAAATACCATTTGGAGGCATTTAATGTTCGAGCAAAAACGGCTGATTTTCGACAAAAGAGATAACACCCCCCCATTACGTCATGCTTCAGAAATGTGGAAAATGGTCAGTTTTCAAATGTTTTATTTTTGAACGTCAGTTCACATTTGTAGGTGGATCATCAGTGTTAGAGCTAAAATTAGCATGTTTAAAGTGATTTTCATGCTTCCAGGGGCCCAAAACACAAGATTTATGGAATGGTTAAAAGTGCATGAAAATGGCCAATTTACTCACTCTGAGTTCTCAAAAAGGGTTTCTTCACCCCGGGAAGTTAATTAAATACCATTTGGAGGCATTTAATGTTCGAGCAAAAACGGCTGATTTTCGACAAAAGAGATAACACCCCCCCATTACGTCATGCTTCAGAAATGTGGAAAATGGTCCGTTTTCAAATGTTTTATTTTTGAACGTCAGTTCACATTTGTAGGTGGATCATCAGTGTTAGAGCTAAAATTAGCATGTTTAAAGTGATTTTCATGCTTCCAGGGGCCCAAAACACAAGATTTATGGAATGGTTAAAAGTGCATGAAAATGGCCAATTTACTCACTCTGAGTTCTCAAAAAGGGTTTCTTCACCCCGGGAAGTTAATTAAATACCATTTGGAGGATTTTAATGTTCGAGCAAAAACGGCTGATTTTCGACGAAAGAGCTAACACCCCCCCATTACGTCATGCTTTAGAAATGTGGAAAATGGTCCGTTTTCAAATGTTTTATTTTTGAACGTCAGTTCACATTTGTAGGTGGATCATCAGTGTTAGAGCTAAAATTAGCATGTTTAAAGTGATTTTCATGCTTCCAGGGGCTCGGGAAGTGAAATAAATACCATTTGGAGGCATTTAATGTTCGAGCAAAAACGGCTGATTTTCGACAAAAGAGATAACACCCCCCCATTACGTCATGCTTCAGAAATGTGTAAAATGGTCCGTTTTCAAATGTTTTATTTTTGAACGTCAGTTCACATTTGTAGGTGGATCATCAGTGTTAGAGCTAAAATTAGCATGTTTAAAGTGATTTTCATGCTTCCAGGGGCTCAGGAAGTTAATTAAATACCATTTGGAGGCATTTAATGTTCGAGCAAAAACGGCTGATTTACGACAAAAGAGATAACACCCCCCCATTACGTCATGCTTCAGAAATGTGGAAAATGGTCCGTTTTCAAATGTTTTATTTTTGAACGTCAGTTCACATTTGTAGGTGGATCATCAGTGTTAGAGCTAAAATTAGCATGTTTAAAGTGATTTTCATGCTTCCAGGGGCCCAAAACACAAGATTTATGGAATGGTTAAAAGTGCATGAAAATGGCCAATTTACTCACTCTGAGTTCTCAAAAAGGGTTTCTTCACCCCGGGAAGTTAATTAAATACCATTTGGAGGATTTTAATGTTCGAGCAAAAACGGCTGATTTTCGACGAAAGAGCTAACACCCCCCCATTACGTCATGCTTTAGAAATGTGGAAAATGGTCCGTTTTCAAATGTTTTATTTTTGAACGTCAGTTCACATTTGTAGGTGGATCATCAGTGTTAGAGCTAAAATTAGCATGTTTAAAGTGATTTTCATGCTTCCAGGGGCTCGGGAAGTGAAATAAATACCATTTGGAGGCATTTAATGTTCGAGCAAAAACGGCTGATTTTCGACAAAAGAGATAACACCCCCCCCATTACGTCATGCTTCAGAAATGTGGAAAATGGTCCGTTTTCAAATGTTTTATTTTTGAACGTCAGTTCACATTTGTAGGTGGATCATCAGTGTTAGAGCTAAAATTAGCATGTTTAAAGTGATTTTCATGCTTCCAGGGGCTCGGGAAGTTAATTAAATACCATTTGGAGGCATTTAATGTTCGAGCAAAAACGGCTGATTTTCGACAAAAGAGATAACACCCCCCCATTACGTCATGCTTCAGAAATGTGGAAAATGGTCCGTTTTCAAATGTTTTATTTTTGAACGTCAGTTCACATTTGTAGGTGGATCATCAGTGTTAGAGCTAAAATTAGCATGTTTAAAGTGATTTTCATGCTTCCAGGGGCCCAAAACACAAGATTTATGGAATGGTTAAAAGTGCATGAAAATGGCCAATTTACTCACTCTGAGTTCTCAAAAAGGGTTTCTTCACCTCGGGAAGTTAATTAAATACCATTTGGAGGCATTTAATGTTCGAGCAAAAACTGCTGATTTTCGACAAAAGAGATAACACCCCCCCATTACGTCATGCTTCAGAAATGTGGAAAATGGTCCGTTTTCAAATGTTTTATTTTTGAACGTCAGTTCACATTTGTAGGTGGATCATCAGTGTTAGAGCTAAAATTAGCATGTTTAAAGTGATTTTCATGCTTCCAGGGGCTCGGGAAGTTAATTAAATACCATTTGGAGGCATTTAATGTTCGAGCAAAAACGGCTGATTTTCGACAAAAGAGATAACACCCCCCCATTACGTCATGCTTCAGAAATGTGGAAAATGGTCCGTTTTCAAATGTTTTATTTTTGAACGTCAGTTCACATTTGTAGGTGGATCATCAGTGTTAGAGCTAAAATTAGCATGTTTAAAGTGATTCTCATGCTTCCAGGGGCTCGGGAAGTTAATTAAATACCATTTGGAGGCATTTAATGTTCGAGCAAAAACGGCTGATTTTCGACGAAAGAGCTAACACCCCCCCATTACGTCATGCTTTAGAAATGTGGAAAATGGTCCGTTTTCAAATGTTTTATTTTTGAACGTCAGTTCACATTTGTAGGTGGATCATCAGTGTTAGAGCTAAAATTAGCATGTTTAAAGTGATTTTCATGCTTCCAGGGGCTCGGGAAGTGAAATAAAAACCATTTGGAGGCATTTAATGTTTGAGCAAAAACGGCTGATTTTCGACAAAAGAGATAACACCCCCCCATTACGTCATGCTTCAGAAATGTGGAAAATGGTCCGTTTTCAAATGTTTTATTTTTGAACGTCAGTTCACATTTGTAGGTGGATCATCAGTGTTAGAGCTAAAATTAGCATGTTTAAAGTGATTTTCATGCTTCCAGGGGCCCAAAACACAAGATTTATGGAATGGTTAAAAGTGCATGAAAATGGCCAATTTACTCACTCTGAGTTCTCAAAAAGGGTTTCTTCACCCCGGGAAGTTAATTAAATACCATTTGGAGGATTTTAATGTTCGAGCAAAAACGGCTGATTTTCGACGAAAGAGCTAACACCCCCATTACGTCATGCTTTAGAAATGTGGAAAATGGTCCGTTTTCAAATGTTTTATTTTTGAACGTCAGTTCACATTTGTAGGTGGATCATCAGTGTTAGAGCTAAAATTAGCATGTTTAAAGTGATTTTCATGCTTCCAGGGGCTCGGGAAGTGAAATAAATACCATTTGGAGGCATTTAATGTTAAAGCAAAAACGGCTGATTTTCGACAAAAGAGATAACACCCCCCCCATTACGTCATGCTTCAGAAATGTGGAAAATGGTCCGTTTTCAAATGTTTTATTTTTGAACGTCAGTTCACATTTGTAGGTGGATCATCAGTGTTAGAGCTAAAATTAGCATGTTTAAAGTGATTTTCATGCTTCCAGGGGCCCAAAACACAAGATTTATGGAATGGTTAAAAGTGCATGAAAATGGCCAATTTACTCACTCTGAGTTCTCAAAAAGGGTTTCTTCACCCCGGGAAGTTAATTAAATACCATTTGGAGGCATTTAATGTTCGAGCAAAAACGGCTGATTTTCGACAAAAGAGATAACACCCCCCCATTACGTCATGCTTCAGAAATGTGGAAAATGGTCCGTTTTCAAATGTTTTATTTTTGAACGTCAGTTCACATTTGTAGGTGGATCATCAGTGTTAGAGCTAAAATTAGCATGTTTAAAGTGATTTTCATGCTTCCAGGGGCCCAAAACACAAGATTTATGGAATGGTTAAAAGTGCATGAAAATGGCCAATTTACTCACTCTGAGTTCTCAAAAAGGGTTTCTTCACCCCGGGAAGTTAATTAAATACCATTTGGAGGATTTTAATGTTCGAGCAAAAACGGCTGATTTTCGACGAAAGAGCTAACACCCCCCCCATTACGTCATGCTTTAGAAATGTGGAAAATGGTCCGTTTTCAAATGTTTTATTTTTGAACGTCAGTTCACATTTGTAGGTGGATCATCAGTGTTAGAGCTAAAATTAGCATGTTTAAAGTGATTTTCATGCTTCCAGGGGCTCGGGAAGTGAAATAGATACCATTTGGAGGCATTTAATGTTCGAGCAAAAACGGCTGATTTTCGACAAAAGAGATAACACCCCCCCATTACGTCATGCTTCAGAAATGTGTAAAATGGTCCGTTTTCAAATGTTTTATTTTTGAACGTCAGTTCACATTTGTAGGTGGATCATCAGTGTTAGAGCTAAAATTAGCATGTTTAAAGTGATTTTCATGCTTCCAGGGGCTCGGGAAGTTAATTAAATACCATTTGGAGGCATTTAATGTTCGAGCAAAAACGGCTGATTTTCGACAAAAGAGATAACACCCCCCCATTACGTCATGCTTCAGAAATGTGGAAAATGGTCCGTTTTCAAATGTTTTATTTTTGAACGTCAGTTCACATTTGTAGGTGGATCATCAGTGTTAGAGCTAAAATTAGCATGTTTAAAGTGATTTTCATGCTTCCAGGGGCCCAAAACACAAGATTTATGGAATGGTTAAAAGTGCATGAAAATGGCCAATTTACTCACTCTGAGTTCTCAAAAAGGGTTTCTTCACCCCGGGAAGTTAATTAAATACCATTTGGAGGCATTTAATGTTCGAGCAAAAACGGCTGATTTTCGACAAAAGAGATAACACCCCCCCATTACGTCATGCTTCAGAAATGTGGAAAATGGTCCGTTTTCAAATGTTTTATTTTTGAACGTCAGTTCACATTTGTAGGTGGATCATCAGTGTTAGAGCTAAAATTAGCATGTTTAAAGTGATTTTCATGCTTCCAGGGGCCCAAAACACAAGATTTATGGAATGGTTAAAAGTGCATGAAAATGGCCAATTTACTCACTCTGAGTTCTCAAAAAGGGTTTCTTCACCCCGGGAAGTTAATTAAATACCATTTGGAGGATTTTAATGTTCGAGCAAAAACGGCTGATTTTCGACGAAAGAGCTAACACCCCCCCATTACGTCATGCTTTAGAAATGTGGAAAATGGTCCGTTTTCAAATGTTTTATTTTTGAACGTCAGTTCACATTTGTAGGTGGATCATCAGTGTTAGAGCTAAAATTAGCATGTTTAAAGTGATTTTCATGCTTCCAGGGGCTCGGGAAGTGAAATAAATACCATTTGGAGGCATTTAATGTTCGAGCAAAAACGGCTGATTTTCGACAAAAGAGATAACACCCCCCCATTACGTCATGCTTCAGAAATGTGTAAAATGGTCCGTTTTCAAATGTTTTATTTTTGAACGTCAGTTCACATTTGTAGGTGGATCATCAGTGTTAGAGCTAAAATTAGCATGTTTAAAGTGATTTTCATGCTTCCAGGGGCTCAGGAAGTTAATTAAATACCATTTGGAGGCATTTAATGTTCGAGCAAAAACGGCTGATTTTCGACAAAAGAGATAACACCCCCCCATTACGTCATGCTTCAGAAATGTGGAAAATGGTCCGTTTTCAAATGTTTTATTTTTGAACGTCAGTTCACATTTGTAGGTGGATCATCAGTGTTAGAGCTAAAATTAGCATGTTTAAAGTGATTTTCATGCTTCCAGGGGCCCAAAACACAAGATTTATGGAATGGTTAAAAGTGCATGAAAATGGCCAATTTACTCACTCTGAGTTCTCAAAAAGGGTTTCTTCACCCCGGGAAGTTAATTAAATACCATTTGGAGGATTTTAATGTTCGAGCAAAAACGGCTGATTTTCGACGAAAGAGCTAACACCCCCCCATTACGTCATGCTTTAGAAATGTGGAAAATGGTCCGTTTTCAAATGTTTTATTTTTGAACGTCAGTTCACATTTGTAGGTGGATCATCAGTGTTAGAGCTAAAATTAGCATGTTTAAAGTGATTTTCATGCTTCCAGGGGCTCGGGAAGTGAAATAAATACCATTTGGAGGCATTTAATGTTCGAGCAAAAACGGCTGATTTTCGACAAAAGAGATAACACCCCCCCCATTACGTCATGCTTCAGAAATGTGGAAAATGGTCCGTTTTCAAATGTTTTATTTTTGAACGTCAGTTCACATTTGTAGGTGGATCATCAGTGTTAGAGCTAAAATTAGCATGTTTAAAGTGATTTTCATGCTTCCAGGGGCTCGGGAAGTTAATTAAATACCATTTGGAGGCATTTAATGTTCGAGCAAAAACGGCTGATTTTCGACAAAAGAGATAACACCCCCCCATTACGTCATGCTTCAGAAATGTGGAAAATGGTCCGTTTTCAAATGTTTTATTTTTGAACGTCAGTTCACATTTGTAGGTGGATCATCAGTGTTAGAGCTAAAATTAGCATGTTTAAAGTGATTTTCATGCTTCCAGGGGCCCAAAACACAAGATTTATGGAATGGTTAAAAGTGCATGAAAATGGCCAATTTACTCACTCTGAGTTCTCAAAAAGGGTTTCTTCACCCTGGGAAGTTAATTAAATACCATTTGGAGGCATTTAATGTTCGAGCAAAAACTGCTGATTTTCGACAAAAGAGATAACACCCCCCCATTACGTCATGCTTCAGAAATGTGGAAAATGGTCCGTTTTCAAATGTTTTATTTTTGAACGTCAGTTCACATTTGTAGGTGGATCATCAGTGTTAGAGCTAAAATTAGCATGTTTAAAGTGATTTTCATGCTTCCAGGGGCTCGGGAAGTTAATTAAATACCATTTGGAGGCATTTAATGTTCGAGCAAAAACGGCTGATTTTCGACAAAAGAGATAACACCCCCCCATTACGTCATGCTTCAGAAATGTGGAAAATGGTCCGTTTTCAAATGTTTTATTTTTGAACGTCAGTTCACATTTGTAGGTGGATCATCAGTGTTAGAGCTAAAATTAGCATGTTTAAAGTGATTCTCATGCTTCCAGGGGCTCGGGAAGTTAATTAAATACCATTTGGAGGCATTTAATGTTCGAGCAAAAACGGCTGATTTTCGACGAAAGAGCTAACACCCCCCCATTACGTCATGCTTTAGAAATGTGGAAAATGGTCCGTTTTCAAATGTTTTATTTTTGAACGTCAGTTCACATTTGTAGGTGGATCATCAGTGTTAGAGCTAAAATTAGCATGTTTAAAGTGATTTTCATGCTTCCAGGGGCTCGGGAAGTGAAATAAAAACCATTTGGAGGCATTTAATATTCGAGCAAAAACGGCTGATTTTCGACAAAAGAGATAACACCCCCCCATGACGTCATGCTTCAGAAATGTGGAAAATGGTCCGTTTTCAAATGTTTTATTTTTGAACGTCAGTTCACATTTGTAGGTGGATCATCAGTGTTAGAGCTAAAATTAGCATGTTTAAAGTGATTTTCATGCTTCCAGGGGCCCAAAACACAAGATTTATGGAATGGTTAAAAGTGCATGAAAATGGCCAATTTACTCACTCTGAGTTCTCAAAAAGGGTTTCTTCACCCCGGGAAGTTAATTAAATACCATTTGGAGGCATTTAATGTTCGAGCAAAAACGGCTGATTTTCGACAAAAGAGATAACACCCCCCCAGTACGTCATGCTTCAGAAATGTGGAAAATGGTCCGTTTTCAAATGTTTTATTTTTGAACGTCAGTTCACATTTGTAGGTGGATCATCAGTGTTAGAGCTAAAATTAGCATGTTTAAAGTGATTTTCATGCTTCCAGGGGCTCGGGAAGTTAATTAAATACCATTTGGAGGCATTTAATGTTCGAGCAAAAACGGCTGATTTTCGACAAAAGAGATAACACCCCCCCATTACGTCATGCTTCAGAAATGTGGAAAATGGTCCGTTTTCAAATGTTTTATTTTTGAACGTCAGTTCACATTTGTAGGTGGATCATCAGTGTTAGAGCTAAAATTAGCATGTTTAAAGTGATTTTCATGCTTCCAGGGGCCCAAAACACAAGATTTATGGAATGGTTAAAAGTGCATGAAAATGGCCAATTTACTCACTCTGAGTTCTCAAAAAGGGTTTCTTCACCCCGGGAAGTTAATTAAATACCATTTGGAGGATTTTAATGTTCGAGCAAAAACGGCTGATTTTCGACGAAAGAGCTAACACCCCCATTACGTCATGCTTTAGAAATGTGGAAAATGGTCCGTTTTCAAATGTTTTATTTTTGAACGTCAGTTCACATTTGTAGGTGGATCATCAGTGTTAGAGCTAAAATTAGCATGTTTAAAGTGATTTTCATGCTTCCAGGGGCTCGGGAAGTGAAATAAATACCATTTGGAGGCATTTAATGTTCGAGCAAAAACGGCTGATTTTCGACAAAAGAGATAACACCCCCCCCATTACGTCATGCTTCAGAAATGTGGAAAATGGTCCGTTTTCAAATGTTTTATTTTTGAACGTCAGTTCACATTTGTAGGTGGATCATCAGTGTTAGAGCTAAAATTAGCATGTTTAAAGTGATTTTCATGCTTCCAGGGGCCCAAAACACAAGATTTATGGAATGGTTAAAAGTGCATGAAAATGGCCAATTTACTCACTCTGAGTTCTCAAAAAGGGTTTCTTCACCCCGGGAAGTTAATTAAATACCATTTGGAGGCATTTAATGTTCGAGCAAAAACGGCTGATTTTCGACAAAAGAGATAACACCCCCCCATTACGTCATGCTTCAGAAATGTGGAAAATGGTCCGTTTTCAAATGTTTTATTTTTGAACGTCAGTTCACATTTGTAGGTGGATCATCAGTGTTAGAGCTAAAATTAGCATGTTTAAAGTGATTTTCATGCTTCCAGGGGCCCAAAACACAAGATTTATGGAATGGTTAAAAGTGCATGAAAATGGCCAATTTACTCACTCTGAGTTCTCAAAAAGGGTTTCTTCACCCCGGGAAGTTAATTAAATACCATTTGGAGGATTTTAATGTTCGAGCAAAAACGGCTGATTTTCGACGAAAGAGCTAACACCCCCCCCATTACGTCATGCTTTAGAAATGTGGAAAATGGTCCGTTTTCAAATGTTTTATTTTTGAACGTCAGTTCACATTTGTAGGTGGATCATCAGTGTTAGAGCTAAAATTAGCATGTTTAAAGTGATTTTCATGCTTCCAGGGGCTCGGGAAGTGAAATAAATACCATTTGGAGGCATTTAATGTTCGAGCAAAAACGGCTGATTTTCGACAAAAGAGATAACACCCCCCCATTACGTCATGCTTCAGAAATGTGTAAAATGGTCCGTTTTCAAATGTTTTATTTTTGAACGTCAGTTCACATTTGTAGGTGGATCATCAGTGTTAGAGCTAAAATTAGCATGTTTAAAGTGATTTTCATGCTTCCAGGGGCTCGGGAAGTTAATTAAATACCATTTGGAGGCATTTAATGTTCGAGCAAAAACGGCTGATTTTCGACAAAAGAGATAACACCCCCCCATTACGTCATGCTTCAGAAATGTGGAAAATGGTCCGTTTTCAAATGTTTTATTTTTGAACGTCAGTTCACATTTGTAGGTGGATCATCAGTGTTAGAGCTAAAATTAGCATGTTTAAAGTGATTTTCATGCTTCCAGGGGCCCAAAACACAAGATTTATGGAATGGTTAAAAGTGCATGAAAATGGCCAATTTACTCACTCTGAGTTCTCAAAAAGGGTTTCTTCACCCCGGGAAGTTAATTAAATACCATTTGGAGGCATTTAATGTTCGAGCAAAAACGGCTGATTTTCGACAAAAGAGATAACACCCCCCCATTACGTCATGCTTCAGAAATGTGGAAAATGGTCCGTTTTCAAATGTTTTATTTTTGAACGTCAGTTCACATTTGTAGGTGGATCATCAGTGTTAGAGCTAAAATTAGCATGTTTAAAGTGATTTTCATGCTTCCAGGGGCCCAAAACACAAGATTTATGGAATGGTTAAAAGTGCATGAAAATGGCCAATTTACTCACTCTGAGTTCTCAAAAAGGGTTTCTTCACCCCGGGAAGTTAATTAAATACCATTTGGAGGATTTTAATGTTCGAGCAAAAACGGCTGATTTTCGACGAAAGAGCTAACACCCCCCCATTACGTCATGCTTTAGAAATGTGGAAAATGGTCCGTTTTCAAATGTTTTATTTTTGAACGTCAGTTCACATTTGTAGGTGGATCATCAGTGTTAGAGCTAAAATTAGCATGTTTAAAGTGATTTTCATGCTTCCAGGGGCTCGGGAAGTGAAATAAATACCATTTGGAGGCATTTAATGTTCGAGCAAAAACGGCTGATTTTCGACAAAAGAGATAACACCCCCCCATTACGTCATGCTTCAGAAATGTGTAAAATGGTCCGTTTTCAAATGTTTTATTTTTGAACGTCAGTTCACATTTGTAGGTGGATCATCAGTGTTAGAGCTAAAATTAGCATGTTTAAAGTGATTTTCATGCTTCCAGGGGCTCAGGAAGTTAATTAAATACCATTTGGAGGCATTTAATGTTCGAGCAAAAACGGCTGATTTTCGACAAAAGAGATAACACCCCCCCATTACGTCATGCTTCAGAAATGTGGAAAATGGTCCGTTTTCAAATGTTTTATTTTTGAACGTCAGTTCACATTTGTAGGTGGATCATCAGTGTTAGAGCTAAAATTAGCATGTTTAAAGTGATTTTCATGCTTCCAGGGGCCCAAAACACAAGATTTATGGAATGGTTAAAAGTGCATGAAAATGGCCAATTTACTCACTCTGAGTTCTCAAAAAGGGTTTCTTCACCCCGGGAAGTTAATTAAATACCATTTGGAGGATTTTAATGTTCGAGCAAAAACAGCTGATTTTCGACGAAAGAGCTAACACCCCCCCATTACGTCATGCTTTAGAAATGTGGAAAATGGTCCGTTTTCAAATGTTTTATTTTTGAACGTCAGTTCACATTTGTAGGTGGATCATCAGTGTTAGAGCTAAAATTAGCATGTTTAAAGTGATTTTCATGCTTCCAGGGGCTCGGGAAGTGAAATAAATACCATTTGGAGGCATTTAATGTTCGAGCAAAAACGGCTGATTTTCGACAAAAGAGATAACACCCCCCCCATTACGTCATGCTTCAGAAATGTGGAAAATGGTCCGTTTTCAAATGTTTTATTTTTGAACGTCAGTTCACATTTGTAGGTGGATCATCAGTGTTAGAGCTAAAATTAGCATGTTTAAAGTGATTTTCATGCTTC
The DNA here is from genome assembly GCF_964263255.1 of Lissotriton vulgaris. Lineage (NCBI taxonomy): Eukaryota > Metazoa > Chordata > Amphibia > Caudata > Salamandridae > Lissotriton > Lissotriton vulgaris. Next base: position 16,338 of record NW_028251232.1, read on the forward strand.
CAGGGGCTCGGGAAGTTAATTAAATACCATTTGGAGGCATTTAATGTTCGAGCAAAAACGGCTGATTTTCGACAAAAGAGATAACACCCCCCCATTACGTCATGCTTCAGAAATGTGGAAAATGGTCCGTTTTCAAATGTTTTATTTTTGAACGTCAGTTCACATTTGTAGGTGGATCATCAGTGTTAGAGCTAAAATTAGCATGTTTAAAGTGATTTTCATGCTTCCAGGGGCCCAAAACACAAGATTTATGGAATGGTTAAAAGTGCATGAAAATGGCCAATTTACTCACTCTGAGTTCTCAAAAAGGGTTTCTTCACCCCGGGAAGTTAATTAAATACCATTTGGAGGCATTTAATGTTCGAGCAAAAACTGCTGATTTTCGACAAAAGAGATAACACCCCCCCATTACGTCATGCTTCAGAAATGTGGAAAATGGTCCGTTTTCAAATGTTTTATTTTTGAACGTCAGTTCACATTTGTAGGTGGATCATCAGTGTTAGAGCTAAAATTAGCATGTTTAAAGTGATTTTCATGCTTCCAGGGGCTCGGGAAGTTAATTAAATACCATTTGGAGGCATTTAATGTTCGAGCAAAAACGGCTGATTTTCGACAAAAGAGATAACACCCCCCCATTACGTCATGCTTCAGAAATGTGGAAAATGGTCCGTTTTCAAATGTTTTATTTTTGAACGTCAGTTCACATTTGTAGGTGGATCATCAGTGTTAGAGCTAAAATTAGCATGTTTAAAGTGATTCTCATGCTTCCAGGGGCTCGGGAAGTTAATTAAATACCATTTGGAGGCATTTAATGTTCGAGCAAAAACGGCTGATTTTCGACGAAAGAGCTAACACCCCCCCATTACGTCATGCTTTAGAAATGTGGAAAATGGTCCGTTTTCAAATGTTTTATTTTTGAACGTCAGTTCACATTTGTAGGTGGATCATCAGTGTTAGAGCTAAAATTAGCATGTTTAAAGTGATTTTCATGCTTCCAGGGGCTCGGGAAGTGAAATAAAAACCATTTGGAGGCATTTAATATTCGAGCAAAAACGGCTGATTTTCGACAAAAGAGATAACACCCCCCCATGACGTCATGCTTCAGAAATGTGGAAAATGGTCCGTTTTCAAATGTTTTATTTTTGAACGTCAGTTCACATTTGTAGGTGGATCATCAGTGTTAGAGCTAAAATTAGCATGTTTAAAGTGATTTTCATGCTTCCAGGGGCCCAAAACACAAGATTTATGGAATGGTTAAAAGTGCATGAAAATGGCCAATTTACTCACTCTGAGTTCTCAAAAAGGGTTTCTTCACCCCGGGAAGTTAATTAAATACCATTTGGAGGCATTTAATGTTCGAGCAAAAACGGCTGATTTTCGACAAAAGAGATAACACCCCCCCAGTACGTCATGCTTCAGAAATGTGGAAAATGGTCCGTTTTCAAATGTTTTATTTTTGAACGTCAGTTCACATTTGTAGGTGGATCATCAGTGTTAGAGCTAAAATTAGCATGTTTAAAGTGATTTTCATGCTTCCAGGGGCTCGGGAAGTTAATTAAATACCATTTGGAGGCATTTAATGTTCGAGCAAAAACGGCTGATTTTCGACAAAAGAGATAACACCCCCCCATTACGTCATGCTTCAGAAATGTGGAAAATGGTCCGTTTTCAAATGTTTTATTTTTGAACGTCAGTTCACATTTGTAGGTGGATCATCAGTGTTAGAGCTAAAATTAGCATGTTTAAAGTGATTTTCATGCTTCCAGGGGCCCAAAACACAAGATTTATGGAATGGTTAAAAGTGCATGAAAATGGCCAATTTACTCACTCTGAGTTCTCAAAAAGGGTTTCTTCACCCCGGGAAGTTAATTAAATACCATTTGGAGGATTTTAATGTTCGAGCAAAAACGGCTGATTTTCGACGAAAGAGCTAACACCCCCATTACGTCATGCTTTAGAAATGTGGAAAATGGTCCGTTTTCAAATGTTTTATTTTTGAACGTCAGTTCACATTTGTAGGTGGATCATCAGTGTTAGAGCTAAAATTAGCATGTTTAAAGTGATTTTCATGCTTCCAGGGGCTCGGGAAGTGAAATAAATACCATTTGGAGGCATTTAATGTTAAAGCAAAAACGGCTGATTTTCGACAAAAGAGATAACACCCCCCCCATTACGTCATGCTTCAGAAATGTGGAAAATGGTCCGTTTTCAAATGTTTTATTTTTGAACGTCAGTTCACATTTGTAGGTGGATCATCAGTGTTAGAGCTAAAATTAGCATGTTTAAAGTGATTTTCATGCTTCCAGGGGCCCAAAACACAAGATTTATGGAATGGTTAAAAGTGCATGAAAATGGCCAATTTACTCACTCTGAGTTCTCAAAAAGGGTTTCTTCACCCCGGGAAGTTAATTAAATACCATTTGGAGGCATTTAATGTTCGAGCAAAAACGGCTGATTTTCGACAAAAGAGATAACACCCCCCCATTACGTCATGCTTCAGAAATGTGGAAAATGGTCCGTTTTCAAATGTTTTATTTTTGAACGTCAGTTCACATTTGTAGGTGGATCATCAGTGTTAGAGCTAAAATTAGCATGTTTAAAGTGATTTTCATGCTTCCAGGGGCCCAAAACACAAGATTTATGGAATGGTTAAAAGTGCATGAAAATGGCCAATTTACTCACTCTGAGTTCTCAAAAAGGGTTTCTTCACCCCGGGAAGTTAATTAAATACCATTTGGAGGATTTTAATGTTCGAGCAAAAACGGCTGATTTTCGACGAAAGAGCTAACACCCCCCCCATTACGTCATGCTTTAGAAATGTGGAAAATGGTCCGTTTTCAAATGTTTTATTTTTGAACGTCAGTTCACATTTGTAGGTGGATCATCAGTGTTAGAGCTAAAATTAGCATGTTTAAAGTGATTTTCATGCTTCCAGGGGCTCGGGAAGTGAAATAGATACCATTTGGAGGCATTTAATGTTCGAGCAAAAACGGCTGATTTTCGACAAAAGAGATAACACCCCCCCATTACGTCATGCTTCAGAAATGTGTAAAATGGTCCGTTTTCAAATGTTTTATTTTTGAACGTCAGTTCACATTTGTAGGTGGATCATCAGTGTTAGAGCTAAAATTAGCATGTTTAAAGTGATTTTCATGCTTCCAGGGGCTCGGGAAGTTAATTAAATACCATTTGGAGGCATTTAATGTTCGAGCAAAAACGGCTGATTTTCGACAAAAGAGATAACACCCCCCCATTACGTCATGCTTCAGAAATGTGGAAAATGGTCCGTTTTCAAATGTTTTATTTTTGAACGTCAGTTCACATTTGTAGGTGGATCATCAGTGTTAGAGCTAAAATTAGCATGTTTAAAGTGATTTTCATGCTTCCAGGGGCCCAAAACACAAGATTTATGGAATGGTTAAAAGTGCATGAAAATGGCCAATTTACTCACTCTGAGTTCTCAAAAAGGGTTTCTTCACCCCGGGAAGTTAATTAAATACCATTTGGAGGCATTTAATGTTCGAGCAAAAACGGCTGATTTTCGACAAAAGAGATAACACCCCCCCATTACGTCATGCTTCAGAAATGTGGAAAATGGTACGTTTTCAAATGTTTTATTTTTGAACGTCAGTTCACATTTGTAGGTGGATCATCAGTGTTAGAGCTAAAATTAGCATGTTTAAAGTGATTTTCATGCTTCCAGGGGCCCAAAACACAAGATTTATGGAATGGTTAAAAGTGCATGAAAATGGCCAATTTACTCACTCTGAGTTCTCAAAAAGGGTTTCTTCACCCCGGGAAGTTAATTAAATACCATTTGGAGGATTTTAATGTTCGAGCAAAAACGGCTGATTTTCGACGAAAGAGCTAACACCCCCCCATTACGTCATGCTTTAGAAATGTGGAAAATGGTCCGTTTTCAAATGTTTTATTTTTGAACGTCAGTTCACATTTGTAGGTGGATCATCAGTGTTAGAGCTAAAATTAGCATGTTTAAAGTGATTTTCATGCTTCCAGGGGCTCGGGAAGTGAAATAAATACCATTTGGAGGCATTTAATGTTCGAGCAAAAACGGCTGATTTTCGACAAAAGAGATAACACCCCCCCATTACGTCATGCTTCAGAAATGTGTAAAATGGTCCGTTTTCAAATGTTTTATTTTTGAACGTCAGTTCACATTTGTAGGTGGATCATCAGTGTTAGAGCTAAAATTAGCATGTTTAAAGTGATTTTCATGCTTCCAGGGGCTCAGGAAGTTAATTAAATACCATTTGGAGGCATTTAATGTTCGAGCAAAAACGGCTGATTTTCGACAAAAGAGATAACACCCCCCCATTACGTCATGCTTCAGAAATGTGGAAAATGGTCCGTTTTCAAATGTTTTATTTTTGAACGTCAGTTCACATTTGTAGGTGGATCATCAGTGTTAGAGCTAAAATTAGCATGTTTAAAGTGATTTTCATGCTTCCAGGGGCCCAAAACACAAGATTTATGGAATGGTTAAAAGTGCATGAAAATGGCCAATTTACTCACTCTGAGTTCTCAAAAAGGGTTTCTTCACCCCGGGAAGTTAATTAAATACCATTTGGAGGATTTTAATGTTCGAGCAAAAACGGCTGATTTTCGACGAAAGAGCTAACACCCCCCCATTACGTCATGCTTTAGAAATGTGGAAAATGGTCCGTTTTCAAATGTTTTATTTTTGAACGTCAGTTCACATTTGTAGGTGGATCATCAGTGTTAGAGCTAAAATTAGCATGTTTAAAGTGATTTTCATGCTTCCAGGGGCTCGGGAAGTGAAATAAATACCATTTGGAGGCATTTAATGTTCGAGCAAAAACGGCTGATTTTCGACAAAAGAGATAACACCCCCCCCATTACGTCATGCTTCAGAAATGTGGAAAATGGTCCGTTTTCAAATGTTTTATTTTTGAACGTCAGTTCACATTTGTAGGTGGATCATCAGTGTTAGAGCTAAAATTAGCATGTTTAAAGTGATTTTCATGCTTCCAGGGGCTCGGGAAGTTAATTAAATACCATTTGGAGGCATTTAATGTTCGAGCAAAAACGGCTGATTTTCGACAAAAGAGATAACACCCCCCCATTACGTCATGCTTCAGAAATGTGGAAAATGGTCCGTTTTCAAATGTTTTATTTTTGAACGTCAGTTCACATTTGTAGGTGGATCATCAGTGTTAGAGCTAAAATTAGCATGTTTAAAGTGATTTTCATGCTTCCAGGGGCCCAAAACACAAGATTTATGGAATGGTTAAAAGTGCATGAAAATGGCCAATTTACTCACTCTGAGTTCTCAAAAAGGGTTTCTTCACCCCGGGAAGTTAATTAAATACCATTTGGAGGCATTTAATGTTCGAGCAAAAACTGCTGATTTTCGACAAAAGAGATAACACCCCCCCATTACGTCATGCTTCAGAAATGTGGAAAATGGTCCGTTTTCAAATGTTTTATTTTTGAACGTCAGTTCACATTTGTAGGTGGATCATCAGTGTTAGAGCTAAAATTAGCATGTTTAAAGTGATTTTCATGCTTCCAGGGGCTCGGGAAGTTAATTAAATACCATTTGGAGGCATTTAATGTTCGAGCAAAAACGGCTGATTTTCGACAAAAGAGATAACACCCCCCCATTACGTCATGCTTCAGAAATGTGGAAAATGGTCCGTTTTCAAATGTTTTATTTTTGAACGTCAGTTCACATTTGTAGGTGGATCATCAGTGTTAGAGCTAAAATTAGCATGTTTAAAGTGATTCTCATGCTTCCAGGGGCTCGGGAAGTTAATTAAATACCATTTGGAGGCATTTAATGTTCGAGCAAAAACGGCTGATTTTCGACGAAAGAGCTAACACCCCCCCATTACGTCATGCTTTAGAAATGTGGAAAATGGTCCGTTTTCAAATGTTTTATTTTTGAACGTCAGTTCACATTTGTAGGTGGATCATCAGTGTTAGAGCTAAAATTAGCATGTTTAAAGTGATTTTCATGCTTCCAGGGGCTCGGGAAGTGAAATAAAAACCATTTGGAGGCATTTAATATTCGAGCAAAAACGGCTGATTTTCGACAAAAGAGATAACACCCCCCCATGACGTCATGCTTCAGAAATGTGGAAAATGGTCCGTTTTCAAATGTTTTATTTTTGAACGTCAGTTCACATTTGTAGGTGGATCATCAGTGTTAGAGCTAAAATTAGCATGTTTAAAGTGATTTTCATGCTTCCAGGGGCCCAAAACACAAGATTTATGGAATGGTTAAAAGTGCATGAAAATGGCCAATTTACTCACTCTGAGTTCTCAAAAAGGGTTTCTTCACCCCGGGAAGTTAATTAAATACCATTTGGAGGCATTTAATGTTCGAGCAAAAACGGCTGATTTTCGACAAAAGAGATAACACCCCCCCAGTACGTCATGCTTCAGAAATGTGGAAAATGGTCCGTTTTCAAATGTTTTATTTTTGAACGTCAGTTCACATTTGTAGGTGGATCATCAGTGTTAGAGCTAAAATTAGCATGTTTAAAGTGATTTTCATGCTTCCAGGGGCTCGGGAAGTTAATTAAATACCATTTGGAGGCATTTAATGTTCGAGCAAAAACGGCTGATTTTCGACAAAAGAGATAACACCCCCCCATTACGTCATGCTTCAGAAATGTGGAAAATGGTCCGTTTTCAAATGTTTTATTTTTGAACGTCAGTTCACATTTGTAGGTGGATCATCAGTGTTAGAGCTAAAATTAGCATGTTTAAAGTGATTTTCATGCTTCCAGGGGCCCAAAACACAAGATTTATGGAATGGTTAAAAGTGCATGAAAATGGCCAATTTACTCACTCTGAGTTCTCAAAAAGGGTTTCTTCACCCCGGGAAGTTAATTAAATACCATTTGGAGGATTTTAATGTTCGAGCAAAAACGGCTGATTTTCGACGAAAGAGCTAACACCCCCATTACGTCATGCTTTAGAAATGTGGAAAATGGTCCGTTTTCAAATGTTTTATTTTTGAACGTCAGTTCACATTTGTAGGTGGATCATCAGTGTTAGAGCTAAAATTAGCATGTTTAAAGTGATTTTCATGCTTCCAGGGGCTCGGGAAGTGAAATAAATACCATTTGGAGGCATTTAATGTTCGAGCAAAAACGGCTGATTTTCGACAAAAGAGATAACACCCCCCCCATTACGTCATGCTTCAGAAATGTGGAAAATGGTCCGTTTTCAAATGTTTTATTTTTGAACGTCAGTTCACATTTGTAGGTGGATCATCAGTGTTAGAGCTAAAATTAGCATGTTTAAAGTGATTTTCATGCTTCCAGGGGCCCAAAACACAAGATTTATGGAATGGTTAAAAGTGCATGAAAATGGCCAATTTACTCACTCTGAGTTCTCAAAAAGGGTTTCTTCACCCCGGGAAGTTAATTAAATACCATTTGGAGGCATTTAATGTTCGAGCAAAAACGGCTGATTTTCGACAAAAGAGATAACACCCCCCCATTACGTCATGCTTCAGAAATGTGGAAAATGGTCCGTTTTCAAATGTTTTATTTTTGAACGTCAGTTCACATTTGTAGGTGGATCATCAGTGTTAGAGCTAAAATTAGCATGTTTAAAGTGATTTTCATGCTTCCAGGGGCCCAAAACACAAGATTTATGGAATGGTTAAAAGTGCATGAAAATGGCCAATTTACTCACTCTGAGTTCTCAAAAAGGGTTTCTTCACCCCGGGAAGTTAATTAAATACCATTTGGAGGATTTTAATGTTCGAGCAAAAACGGCTGATTTTCGACGAAAGAGCTAACACCCCCCCCATTACGTCATGCTTTAGAAATGTGGAAAATGGTCCGTTTTCAAATGTTTTATTTTTGAACGTCAGTTCACATTTGTAGGTGGATCATCAGTGTTAGAGCTAAAATTAGCATGTTTAAAGTGATTTTCATGCTTCCAGGGGCTCGGGAAGTGAAATAAATACCATTTGGAGGCATTTAATGTTCGAGCAAAAACGGCTGATTTTCGACAAAAGAGATAACACCCCCCCATTACGTCATGCTTCAGAAATGTGTAAAATGGTCCGTTTTCAAATGTTTTATTTTTGAACGTCAGTTCACATTTGTAGGTGGATCATCAGTGTTAGAGCTAAAATTAGCATGTTTAAAGTGATTTTCATGCTTCCAGGGGCTCGGGAAGTTAATTAAATACCATTTGGAGGCATTTAATGTTCGAGCAAAAACGGCTGATTTTCGACAAAAGAGATAACACCCCCCCATTACGTCATGCTTCAGAAATGTGGAAAATGGTCCGTTTTCAAATGTTTTATTTTTGAACGTCAGTTCACATTTGTAGGTGGATCATCAGTGTTAGAGCTAAAATTAGCATGTTTAAAGTGATTTTCATGCTTCCAGGGGCCCAAAACACAAGATTTATGGAATGGTTAAAAGTGCATGAAAATGGCCAATTTACTCACTCTGAGTTCTCAAAAAGGGTTTCTTCACCCCGGGAAGTTAATTAAATACCATTTGGAGGCATTTAATGTTCGAGCAAAAACGGCTGATTTTCGACAAAAGAGATAACACCCCCCCATTACGTCATGCTTCAGAAATGTGGAAAATGGTCCGTTTTCAAATGTTTTATTTTTGAACGTCAGTTCACATTTGTAGGTGGATCATCAGTGTTAGAGCTAAAATTAGCATGTTTAAAGTGATTTTCATGCTTCCAGGGGCCCAAAACACAAGATTTATGGAATGGTTAAAAGTGCATGAAAATGGCCAATTTACTCACTCTGAGTTCTCAAAAAGGGTTTCTTCACCCCGGGAAGTTAATTAAATACCATTTGGAGGATTTTAATGTTCGAGCAAAAACGGCTGATTTTCGACGAAAGAGCTAACACCCCCCCATTACGTCATGCTTTAGAAATGTGGAAAATGGTCCGTTATCAAATGTTTTATTTTTGAACGTCAGTTCACATTTGTAGGTGGATCATCAGTGTTAGAGCTAAAATTAGCATGTTTAAAGTGATTTTCATGCTTCCAGGGGCTCGGGAAGTGAAATAAATACCATTTGGAGGCATTTAATGTTCGAGCAAAAACGGCTGATTTTCGACAAAAGAGATAACACCCCCCCATTACGTCATGCTTCAGAAATGTGTAAAATGGTCCGTTTTCAAATGTTTTATTTTTGAACGTCAGTTCACATTTGTAGGTGGATCATCAGTGTTAGAGCTAAAATTAGCATGTTTAAAGTGATTTTCATGCTTCCAGGGGCTCAGGAAGTTAATTAAATACCATTTGGAGGCATTTAATGTTCGAGCAAAAACGGCTGATTTTCGACAAAAGAGATAACACCCCCCCATTACGTCATGCTTCAGAAATGTGGAAAATGGTCCGTTTTCAAATGTTTTATTTTTGAACGTCAGTTCACATTTGTAGGTGGATCATCAGTGTTAGAGCTAAAATTAGCATGTTTAAAGTGATTTTCATGCTTCCAGGGGCCCAAAACACAAGATTTATGGAATGGTTAAAAGTGCATGAAAATGGCCAATTTACTCACTCTGAGTTCTCAAAAAGGGTTTCTTCACCCCGGGAAGTTAATTAAATACCATTTGGAGGATTTTAATGTTCGAGCAAAAACGGCTGATTTTCGACGAAAGAGCTAACACCCCCCCATTACGTCATGCTTTAGAAATGTGGAAAATGGTCCGTTTTCAAATGTTTTATTTTTGAACGTCAGTTCACATTTGTAGGTGGATCATCAGTGTTAGAGCTAAAATTAGCATGTTTAAAGTGATTTTCATGCTTCCAGGGGCTCGGGAAGTGAAATAAATACCATTTGGAGGCATTTAATGTTCGAGCAAAAACGGCTGATTTTCGACAAAAGAGATAACACCCCCCCCATTACGTCATGCTTCAGAAATGTGGAAAATGGTCCGTTTTCAAATGTTTTATTTTTGAACGTCAGTTCACATTTGTAGGTGGATCATCAGTGTTAGAGCTAAAATTAGCATGTTTAAAGTGATTTTCATGCTTCCAGGGGCTCGGGAAGTTAATTAAATACCATTTGGAGGCATTTAATGTTCGAGCAAAAACGGCTGATTTTCGACAAAAGAGATAACACCCCCCCATTACGTCATGCTTCAGAAATGTGGAAAATGGTCCGTTTTCAAATGTTTTATTTTTGAACGTCAGTTCACATTTGTAGGTGGATCATCAGTGTTAGAGCTAAAATTAGCATGTTTAAAGTGATTTTCATGCTTCCAGGGGCCCAAAACACAAGATTTATGGAATGGTTAAAAGTGCATGAAAATGGCCAATTTACTCACTCTGAGTTCTCAAAAAGGGTTTCTTCACCCCGGGAAGTTAATTAAATACCATTTGGAGGCATTTAATGTTCGAGCAAAAACTGCTGATTTTCGACAAAAGAGATAACACCCCCCCATTACGTCATGCTTCAGAAATGTGGAAAATGGTCCGTTTTCAAATGTTTTATTTTTGAACGTCAGTTCACATTTGTAGGTGGATCATCAGTGTTAGAGCTAAAATTAGCATGTTTAAAGTGATTTTCATGCTTCCAGGGGCTCGGGAAGTTAATTAAATACCATTTGGAGGCATTTAATGTTCGAGCAAAAACGGCTGATTTTCGACAAAAGAGATAACACCCCCCCATTACGTCATGCTTCAGAAATGTGGAAAATGGTCCGTTTTCAAATGTTTTATTTTTGAACGTCAGTTCACATTTGTAGGTGGATCATCAGTGTTAGAGCTAAAATTAGCATGTTTAAAGTGATTCTCATGCTTCCAGGGGCTCGGGAAGTTAATTAAATACCATTTGGAGGCATTTAATGTTCGAGCAAAAACGGCTGATTTTCGACAAAAGAGATAACACCCCCCCATTACGTCATGCTTCAGAAATGTGGAAAATGGTCCGTTTTCAAATGTTTTATTTTTGAACGTCAGTTCACATTTGTAGGTGGATCATCAGTGTTAGAGCTAAAATTAGCATGTTTAAAGTGATTTTCATGCTTCCAGGGGCTCGGGAAGTTAATTAAATACCATTTGGAGGCATTTAATGTTCGAGCAAAAACGGCTGATTTTCGACAAAAGAGATAACACCCCCCCATTACGTCATGCTTCAGAAATGTGGAAAATGGTCCGTTTTCAAATGTTTTATTTTTGAACGTCAGTTCACATTTGTAGGTGGATCATCAGTGTTAGAGCTAAAATTAGCATGTTTAAAGTGATTTTCATGCTTCCAGGGGCTCGGGAAGTTAATTAAATACCATTTGGAGGCATTTAATGTTCGAGCAAAAACGGCTGATTTTCGACAAAAGAGATAACACCCCCCCATTACGTCATGCTTCAGAAATGTGGAAAATGGTCCGTTTTCAAATGTTTTATTTTTGAACGTCAGTTCACATTTGTAGGTGGATCATCAGTGTTAGAGCTAAAATTAGCATGTTTAAAGTGATTTTCATGCTTCCAGGGGCCCAAAACACAAGATTTATGGAATGGTTAAAAGTGCATGAAAATGGCCAATTTACTCACTCTGAGTTCTCAAAAAGGGTTTCTTCACCCCGGGAAGTTAATTAAATACCATTTGGAGGCATTTAATGTTCGAGCAAAAACGGCTGATTTTCGACAAAAGAGATAACACCCCCCCATTACGTCATGCTTCAGAAATGTGGAAAATGGTCCGTTTTCAAATGTTTTATTTTTGAACGTCAGTTCACATTTGTAGGTGGATCATCAGTGTTAGAGCTAAAATTAGCATGTTTAAAGTGATTTTCATGCTTCCAGGGGCCCAAAACACAAGATTTATGGAATGGTTAAAAGTGCATGAAAATGGCCAATTTACTCACTCTGAGTTCTCAAAAAGGGTTTCTTCACCCCGGGAAGTTAATTAAATACCATTTGGAGGATTTTAATGTTCGAGCAAAAACGGCTGATTTTCGACGAAAGAGCTAACACCCCCCCATTACGTCATGCTTTAGAAATGTGGAAAATGGTCCGTTTTCAAATGTTTTATTTTTGAACGTCAGTTCACATTTGTAGGTGGATCATCAGTGTTAGAGCTAAAATTAGCATGTTTAAAGTGATTTTCATGCTTCCAGGGGCTCGGGAAGTGAAATAAAAACCATTTGGAGGCATTTAATATTCGAGCAAAAACGGCTGATTTTCGACAAAAGAGATAACACCCCCCCATGACGTCATGCTTCAGAAATGTGGAAAATGGTCCGTTTTCAAATGTTTTATTTTTGAACGTCAGTTCACATTTGTAGGTGGATCATCAGTGTTAGAGCTAAAATTAGCATGTTTAAAGTGATTTTCATGCTTCCAGGGGCCCAAAACACAAGATTTATGGAATGGTTAAAAGTGCATGAAAATGGCCAATTTACTCACTCTGAGTTCTCAAAAAGGGTTTCTTCACCCCGGGAAGTTAATTAAATACCATTTGGAGGCATTTAATGTTCGAGCAAAAACGGCTGATTTTCGACAAAAGAGATAACACCCCCCCATTACGTCATGCTTCAGAAATGTGGAAAATGGTCCGTTTTCAAATGTTTTATTTTTGAACGTCAGTTCACATTTGTAGGTGGATCATCAGTGTTAGAGCTAAAATTAGCATGTTTAAAGTGATTTTCATGCTTCCAGGGGCTCGGGAAGTTAATTAAATACCATTTGGAGGCATTTAATGTTCGAGCAAAAACGGCTGATTTTCGACAAAAGAGATAACACCCCCCCATTACGTCATGCTTCAGAAATGTGGAAAATGGTCCGTTTTCAAATGTTTTATTTTTGAACGTCAGTTCACATTTGTAGGTGGATCATCAGTGTTAGAGCTAAAATTAGCATGTTTAAAGTGATTTTCATGCTTCCAGGGGCTCGGGAAGTTAATTAAATACCATTTGGAGGCATTTAATGTTCGAGCAAAAACGGCTGATTTTCGACAAAAGAGATAACACCCCCCCATTACGTCATGCTTCAGAAATGTGGAAAATGGTCCGTTTTCAAATGTTTTATTTTTGAACGTCAGTTCACATTTGTAGGTGGATCATCAGTGTTAGAGCTAAAATTAGCATGTTTAAAGTGATTTTCATGCTTCCAGGGGCCCAAAACACAAGATTTATGGAATGGTTAAAAGTGCATGAAAATGGCCAATTTACTCACTCTGAGTTCTCAAAAAGGGTTTCTTCACCCCGGGAAGTTAATTAAATACCATTTGGAGGCATTTAATGTTCGAGCAAAAACGGCTGATTTTCGACAAAAGAGATAACACCCCCCCATTACGTCATGCTTCAGAAATGTGGAAAATGGTCCGTTTTCAAATGTTTTATTTTTGAACGTCAGTTCACATTTGTAGGTGGATCATCAGTGTTAGAGCTAAAATTAGCATGTTTAAAGTGATTTTCATGCTTCCAGGGGCTCGGGAAGTTAATTAAATACCATTTGGAGGCATTTAATGTTCGAGCAAAAACGGCTGATTTTCGACAAAAGAGATAACACCCCCCCATTACGTCATGCTTCAAAAATGTGGAAAATGGTCCGTTTTCAAATGTTTTATTTTTGAACGTCAGTTCACATTTGTAGGTGGATCATCAGTGTTAGAGCTAAAATTAGCATGTTTAAAGTGATTTTCATGCTTCCAGGGGCCCAAAACACAAGATTTATGGAATGGTTAAAAGTGCATGAAAATGGCCAATTTACTCACTCTGAGTTCTCAAAAAGGGTTTCTTCACCCCGGGAAGTTAATTAAATACCATTTGGAGGCATTTAATGTTAGAGCAAAAACGGCTGATTTTCGACAAAAGAGATAACACCCCCCCATTACGTCATGCTTCAGAAATGTGGAAAATGGTCCGTTTTCAAATGTTTTATTTTTGAACGTCAGTTCACATTTGTAGGTGGATCATCAGTGTTAGAGCTAAAATTAGCATGTTTAAAGTGATTTTCATGCTTCCAGGGGCTCGGGAAGTTAATTAAATACCATTTGGAGGCATTTAATGTTCGAGCAAAAACGGCTGATTTTCGACAAAAGAGATAACACCCTCCCATTACGTCATGCTTCAGAAATGTGGAAAATGGTCCGTTTTCAAATGTTTTATTTTTGAACGTCAGTTCACATTTGTAGGTGGATCATCAGTGTTAGAGCTAAAATTAGCATGTTTAAAGTGATTTTCATGCTTCCAGGGGCTCGGGAAGTTAATTAAATACCATTTGGAGGCATTTAATGTTCGAGCAAAAACGGCTGATTTTCGACAAAAGAGATAACACCCCCCCATTACGTCATGCTTCAGAAATGTGGAAAATGGTCCGTTTTCAAATGTTTTATTTTTGAACGTCAGTTCACATTTGTAGGTGGATCATCAGTGTTAGAGCTAAAATTAGCATGTTTAAAGTGATTTTCATACTTCCAGGGGCTCGGGAAGTGAAATAAATACCATTTGGAGGCATTTAATGTTCGAGCAAAAACGGCTGATTTTCCACAAAAGAGATAACACCCCCCCATTACGTCATGCTTCAGAAATGTGGAAAATGGTCAGTTTTCAAATGTTTTATTTTTGAACGTCAGTTCACATTTGTAGGTGGATCATCAGTGTTAGAGCTAAAATTAGCATGTTTAAAGTGATTTTCATGCTTCCAGGGGCTCGGGAAGTTAATTAAATATCATTTGGAGGCATTTAATGTTTGAGCAAAAACGGCTGATTTTCGACAAAAGAGATAACACCCCCCCATTACGTCATGCTTCAGAAATGTGGAAAATGGTCCGTTTTCAAATGTTTTATTTTTGAACGTCAGTTCACATTTGTAGGTGGATCATCAGTGTTAGAGCTAAAATTAGCATGTTTAAAGTGATTTTCATGCTTCCAGGGGCTCGGGAAGTGAAATAAATACCATTTGGAGGCATTTAATGTTTGAGCAAAAACGGCTGATTTTCCACAAAAGAGATAACACCCCCCCATTACGTCATGCTTCAGAAATGTGGAAAATCGTCCGTTTTCAAATGTTTTATTTTTGAACGTCAGTTCACATTTGTAGGTGGATCATCAGTGTTAGAGCTAAAATTAGCATGTTTAAAGTGATTTTCATGCTTCCAGCGGCTCGGGAAGTTAATTAAATACCATTTGGAGGCATTTAATGTTCGAGCAAAAACGGCTGATTTTCGACAAAAGAGATAACACCCCCCCATTACGTCATGCTTCAGAAATGTGGAAAATGGTCCGTTTTCAAATGTTTTATTTTTGAACGTCAGTTCACATTTGTAGGTGGATCATCAGTGTTAGAGCTAAAATTAGCATGTTTAAAGTGATTTTCATGCTTCCAGGGGCCCAAAACACAAGATTTATAGAATGGTTAAAAGTGCATGAAAATGGCCAATTTACTCACTCTGAGTTCTCAAAAAGGGTTTCTTCACCCCGGGAAGTTAATTAAATACCATTTGGAGGCATTTAATGTTAGAGCAAAAACGGCTGATTTTCAACAAAAGAGATAACACCCCCCCATTACGTCATGCTTCAGAAATGTGGAAAATGGTCCGTTTTCAAATGTTTTATTTTTGAACGTCAGTTCACATTTGTAGGTGGATCATCAGTGTTAGAGCTAAAATTAGCATGTTTAAAGTGATTTTCATGCTTCCAGGGGCCCAAAACACAAGATTTATGGAATGGTTAAAAGTGCATGAAAATGGCCAATTTACTCACTCTGAGTTCTCAAAAAGGGTTTCTTCACCCCGGGAAGTTAATTAAATACCATTTGGAGGCATTTAATGTTCGAGCAAAAACGGCAGATTTTCGACAAAAGAGATAACACCCCCCCATTACGTCATGCTTCAGAAATGTGGAAAATGGTCCGTTTTCAAATGTTTTATTTTTTAACGTCAGTTCACATTTGTAGGTGGATCATCAGTGTTAGAGCTAAAATTAGCATGTTTAAAGTGATTTTCATGCTTCCAGGGGCCCAAAACACAAGATTTATGGAATGGTTAAAAGTGCATGAAAATGGCCAATTTACTCACTCTGAGTTCTCAAAAAGGGTTTCTTCACCCCGGGAAGTTAATTAAATACCATTTGGAGGCATTTAATGTTCGAGCAAAAAACGGCTGATTTTCGACAAAAGAGATAACACCCCCCCATTACGTCATGCTTCAGAAATGTGGAAAATGGTCCGTTTTCAAATGTTTTATTTTTGAACGTCAGTTCACATTTGTAGGTGGATCATCAGTGTTAGAGCTAAAATTAGCATGTTTAAAGTGATTTTCATGCTTCCAGGGGCTCGGGAAGTTAATTAAATACCATTTGGAGGCATTTAATGTTCGAGCAAAAACGGCTGATTTTCGACAAAAGAGATAACACCCCCCCATTACGTCATGCTTCAGAAATGTGGAAAATGGTCCGTTTTCAAATGTTTTATTTTTGAACGTCAGTTCACATTTGTAGGTGGATCATCAGTGTTAGAGCTAAAATTAGCATGTTTAAAGTGATTTTCATGCTTCCAGGGGCCCAAAACACAAGATTTATGGAATGGTTAAAAGTGCATGAAAATGGCCAATTTACTCACTCTGAGTTCTCAAAAAGGGTTTCTTCACCCCGGGAAGTTAATTAAATACCATTTGGAGGCATTTAATGTTAGAGCAAAAACGGCTGATTTTCAACAAAAGAGATAACACCCCCCCATTACGTCATGCTTCAGAAATGTGGAAAATGGTCCGTTTTCAAATGTTTTATTTTTGAACGTCAGTTCACATTTGTAGGTGGATCATCAGTGTTAGAGCTAAAATTAGCATGTTTAAAGTGATTTTCATGCTTCCAGGGGCCCAAAACACAAGATTTATGGAATGGTTAAAAGTGCATGAAAATGGCCAATTTACTCACTCTGAGTTCTCAAAAAGGGTTTCTTCACCCCGGGAAGTTAATTAAATACCATTTGGAGGCATTTAATGTTCGAACAAAAACGGCAGATTTTCGACAAAAGAGATAACACCCCCCCATTACGTCATGCTTCAGAAATGTGGAAAATGGTCCGTTTTCAAATGTTTTATTTTTTAACGTCAGTTCACATTTGTAGGTGGATCATCAGTGTTAGAGCTAAAATTAGCATGTTTAAAGTGATTTTCATGCTTCCAGGGGCCCAAAACACAAGATTTATGGAATGGTTAAAAGTGCATGAAAATGGCCAATTTACTCACTCTGAGTTCTCAAAAAGGGTTTCTTCACCCCGGGAAGTTAATTAAATACCATTTGGAGGCATTTAATGTTCGAGCAAAAAACGGCTGATTTTCGACAAAAGAGATAACACCCCCCCATTACGTCATGCTTCAGAAATGTGGAAAATGGTCCGTTTTCAAATGTTTTATTTTTGAACGTCAGTTCACATTTGTAGGTGGATCATCAGTGTTAGAGCTAAAATTAGCATGTTTAAAGTGATTTTCATGCTTCCAGGGGCTCGGGAAGTTAATTAAATACCATTTGGAGGCATTTAATGTTCGAGCAAAAACGGCTGATTTTCGACAAAAGAGATAACACCCCCCCATTACGTCATGCTTCAGAAATGTGGAAAATGGTCCGTTTTCAAATGTTTTATTTTTGAACGTCAGTTCACATTTGTAGGTGGATCATCAGTGTTAGAGCTAAAATTAGCATGTTTAAAGTGATTTTCATGCTTCCAGGGGCCCAAAACACAAGATTTATGGAATGGTTAAAAGTGCATGAAAATGGCCAATTTACTCACTCTGAGTTCTCAAAAAGGGTTTCTTCACCCCGGGAAGTTAATTAAATACCATTTGGAGGCATTTAATGTTCGAGCAAAAACGGCTGATTTTCGACAAAAGAGATAACACCCCCCCAGTACGTCATGCTTCAGAAATGTGGAAAATGGTCCGTTTTCAAATGTTTTATTTTTGAACGTCAGTTCACATTTGTAGGTGGATCATCAGTGTTAGAGCTAAAATTAGCATGTTTAAAGTGATTTTCATGCTTCCAGGGGCTCGGGAAGTTAATTAAATACCATTTGGAGGCATTTAATGTTCGAGCAAAAACGGCTGATTTTCGACAAAAGAGATAACACCCCCCCATTACGTCATGCTTCAGAAATGTGGAAAATGGTCCGTTTTCAAATGTTTTATTTTTGAACGTCAGTTCACATTTGTAGGTGGATCATCAGTGTTAGAGCTAAAATTAGCATGTTTAAAGTGATTTTCATGCTTCCAGGGGCCCAAAACACAAGATTTATGGAATGGTTAAAAGTGCATGAAAATGGCCAATTTACTCACTCTGAGTTCTCAAAAAGGGTTTCTTCACCCCGGGAAGTTAATTAAATACCATTTGGAGGCATTTAATGTTCGAGCAAAAACGGCTGATTTTCGACAAAAGAGATAACACCCCCCCATTACGTCATGCTTCAGAAATGTGGAAAATGGTCCATTTTCAAATGTTTTATTTTTGAACGTCAGTTCACATTTGTAGGTGGATCATCAGTGTTAGAGCTAAAATTAGCATGTTTAAAGTGATTTTCATGCTTCCAGGGGCTCGGGAAGTTAATTAAATACCATTTGGAGGCATTTAATGTTCGAGCAAAAACGGCTGATTTTCGACAAAAGAGATAACACCCCCCCATTACGTCATGCTTCAGAAATGTGGAAAATGGTCCATTTTCAAATGTTTTATTTTTGAACGTCAGTTCACATTTGTAGGTGGATCATCAGTGTTAGAGCTAAAATTAGCATGTTTAAAGTGATTTTCATGCTTCCAGGGGCTCGGGAAGTTAATTAAATACCATTTGGAGGCATTTAATGTTCGAGCAAAAACGGCTGATTTTCGACAAAAGAGATAACACCCCCCCATTACGTCATGCTTCAGAAATGTGGAAAATGGTCCGTTTTCAAATGTTTTATTTTTGAACGTCAGTTCACATTTGTAGGTGGATCATCAGTGTTAGAGCTAAAATTAGCATGTTTAAAGTGATTTTCATGCTTCCAGGGGCCCAAAACACAAGATTTATGGAATGGTTAAAAGTGCATGAAAATGGCCAATTTACTCACTCTGAGTTCTCAAAAAGGGTTTCTTCACCCCGGGAAGTTAATTAAATACCATTTGGAGGCATTTAATGTTCGAGCAAAAAAGGCTGATTTTCCACAAAAGAGATAACACCCCCCCATTACGTCATGCTTCAGAAATGTGGAAAATGGTCCGTTTTCAAATGTTTTATTTTTGAACGTCAGTTCACATTTGTAGGTGGATCATCAGTGTTAGAGCTAAAATTAGCATGTTTAAAGTGATTTTCATGCTTCCAAGGGCTCGGGAAGTTAATTAAATACCATTTGGAGGCATTTAATGTTCGAGCAAAAACAGCTGATTTTCGACAAAAGAGATAACACACCCCCATTACGTCATGCTTCAGAAATGTGGAAAATGGTCCGTTTTCAAATGTTTTATTTTTGAACGTCAGTTCACATTTGTAGGTGGATCATCAGTGTTAGAGCTAAAATTAGCATGTTTAAAGTGATTTTCATGCTTCCAGGGGCCCAAAACACAAGATTTATGGAATGGTTAAAAGTGCATGAAAATGGCCAATTTACTCACTCTGAGTTCTCAAAAAGGGTTTCTTCACCCCGGGAAGTTAATTAAATACCATTTGGAGGCATTTAATGTTCGAGCAAAAACGGCTGATTTTCGACAAAAGAGATAACACCCCTCCATTACGTCATGCTTCAGAAATGTGGAAAATGGTCCGTTTTCAAATGTTTTATTTTTGAACGTCAGTTCACATTTGTAGGTGGATCATCAGTGTTAGAGCTAAAATTAGCATGTTTAAAGTGATTTTCATGCTTCCAGGGGCTCGGGAAGTTAATTAAATACCATTTGGAGGCATTTAATGTTCGAGCAAAAACGGCTGATTTTCGACAAAAGAGATAACACCCCCCCATTACGTCATGCTTCAGAAATGTGGAAAATGGTCTGTTTTCAAATGTTTTATTTTTGAACGTCAGTTCACATTTGTAGGTGGATCATCAGTGTTAGAGCTAAAATTAGCATGTTTAAAGTGATTTTCATGCTTCCAGGGGCCCAAAACACAAGATTTATGGAATGGTTAAAAGTGCATGAAAATGGCCAATTTACTCACTCTGAGTTCTCAAAAAGGGTTTCTTCACCCCGGGAAGTTAATTAAATACCATTTGGAGGCATTTAATGTTCGAGCAAAAACGGCTGATTTTCGACAAAAGAGATAACACCCCCCCATTACGTCATGCTTCAGAAATGTGGAAAATGGTCCGTTTTCAAATGTTTTATTTTTGAACGTCAGTTCACATTTGTAGGTGGATCATCAGTGTTAGAGCTAAAATTAGCATGTTTAAAGTGATTTTCATGCTTCCAGGGGCCCAAAACACAAGATTTATGGAATGGTTAAAAGTGCATGAAAATGGCCAATTTACTCACTCGGAGTTCTCAAAAAGGGTTTCTTCACCCCGGGAAGTTAATTAAATACCATTTGGAGGCATTTAATGTTCGAGCAAAAACGGCTGATTTTCGACAAAAGAGATAACACCCCCCCATTACGTCATGCTTCAGAAATGTGGAAAATGGTCCGTTTTCAAATGTTTTATTTTTGAACGTCAGTTCACATTTGTAGGTGGATCATCAGTGTTAGAGCTAAAATTAGCATGTTTAAAGTGATTTTCATGCTTCCAGGGGCTCGGGAAGTTAATTAAATACCATTTGGAGGCATTTAATGTTCGAGCAAAAACGGCTGATTTTCGACAAAAGAGATAACACCCCCCCATTACGTCATGCTTCAGAAATGTGGAAAATGGTCCGTTTTTAAATGTTTTATTTTTGAACGTCAGTTCACATTTGTAGGTGGATCATCAGTGTTAGAGCTAAAATTAGCATGTTTAAAGTGATTTTCATGCTTCCAGGGGCCCAAAACACAAGATTTATGGAATGGGTAAAAGTGCATGAAAATGGCCAATTTACTCACTCTGAGTTCTCAAAAAGGGTTTCTTCACCCCGGGAAGTTAATTAAATACCATTTGGAGGCATTTAATGTTCGAGCAAAAACGGCTGATTTTCGACAAAAGAGATAACACCCTCCCATTACGTCATGCTTCAGAAATGTGGAAAATGGTCCGTTTTCAAATGTTTAATTTTTGAACGTCAGTTCACATTTGTAGGTGGATCATCAGTGTTAGAGCTAAAATTAGCATGTTTAAAGTGATTTTCATGCTTCCAGGGGCTCGGGAAGTTAATTAAATACCATTTGGAGGCATTTAATGTTCGAGCAAAAACGGCTGATTTTCGACAAAAGAGATAACACCCCCCCATTACGTCATGCTTCAGAAATGTGGAAAATGGTCCGTTTTCAAATGTTTTATTTTTGAACGTCAGTTCACATTTGTAGGTGGATCATCAGTGTTAGAGCTAAAATTAGCATGTTTAAAGTGATTTTCATGCTTCCAGGGGCCCAAAACACAAGATTTATGGAATGGTTAAAAGTGCATGAAAATGGCCAATTTACTCACTCTGAGTTCTCAAAAAGGGTTTCTTCACCCCGGGAAGTTAATTAAATACCATTTGGAGGATTTTAATGTTCGAGCAAAAACGGCTGATTTTCGACGAAAGAGCTAACACCCCCCCATTACGTCATGCTTTAGAAATGTGGAAAATGGTCCGTTTTCAAATGTTTTATTTTTGAACGTCAGTTCACATTTGTAGGTGGATCATCAGTGTTAGAGCTAAAACTAGCATGTTTAAAGTGATTTTCATGCTTCCAGGGGCTCGGGAAGTGAAATAAATACCATTTGGAGGCATTTAATGTTCTAGCAAAAACGGCTGATTTTCGACAAAAGAGATAACACCCCCCCATTACGTCATGCTTCAGAAATGTGTAAAATGGTCCGTTTTCAAATGTTTTATTTTTGAACGTCAGTTCACATTTGTAGGTGGATCATCAGTGTTAGAGCTAAAATTAGCATGTTTAAAGTGATTTTCATGCTTCCAGGGGCTCGGGAAGTTAATTAAATACCAATTGGAGGCATTTAATGTTCGAGCAAAAACGGCTGATTTTCGACAAAAGAGATAACACCCCCCCATTACGTCATGCTTCAGAAATGTGGAAAATGGTCCGTTTTCAAATGTTTTATTTTTGAACGTCAGTTCACATTTGTAGGTGGATCATCAGTGTTAGAGCTAAAATTAGCATGTTTAAAGTGATTTTCATGCTTCCAGGGGCCCAAAACACAAGATTTATGGAATGGTTAAAAGTGCATGAAAATGGCCAATTTATTCACTCTGAGTTCTCAAAAAGGGTTTCTTCACCCCGGGAAGTTAATTAAATACCATTTGGAGGATTTTAATGTTCGAGCAAAAACGGCTGATTTTCGACGAAAGAGCTAACACCCCCCCCATTACGTCATGCTTTAGAAATGTGGAAAATGGTCCGTTTTCAAATGTTTTATTTTTGAACGTCAGTTCACATTTGTAGGTGGATCATCAGTGTTAGAGCTAAAATTAGCATGTTTAAAGTGATTTTCATGCTTCCAGGGGCTCGGGAAGTGAAATAAATACCATTTGGAGGCATTTAATGTTCGAGCAAAAACGGCTGATTTTCGACAAAAGAGATAACACCCCCCCCATTACGTCATGCTTCAGAAATGTGGAAAATGGTCCGTTTTCAAATGTTTTATTTTTGAACGTCAGTTCACATTTGTAGGTGGATCATCAGTGTTAGAGCTAAAATTAGCATGTTTAAAGTGATTTTCATGCTTCCAGGGGCCCAAAACACAAGATTTATGGAATGGTTAAAAGTGCATGAAAATGGCCAATTTACTCACTCTGAGTTCTCAAAAAGGGTTTCTTCACCCCGGGAAGTTAATTAAATACCATTTGGAGGCATTTAATGTTCGAGCAAAAACGGCTGATTTTCGACAAAAGAGATAACACCCCCCCATTACGTCATGCTTCAGAAATGTGGAAAATGGTCCGTTTTCAAATGTTTTATTTTTGAACGTCAGTTCACATTTGTAGGTGGATCATCAGTGTTAGAGCTAAAATTAGCATGTTTAAAGTGATTTTCATGCTTCCAGGGGCCCAAAACACAAGATGTATGGAATGGTTAAAATTGCATGAAAATGGCCAATTTACTCACTCTGAGTTCTCAAAAAGGGTTTCTTCACCCCGGGAAGTTAATTAAATACCATTTGGAGGATTTTAATGTTCGAGCAAAAACGGCTGATTTTCGACGAAAGAGCTAACACCCCCCCATTACGTCATGCTTTAGAAATGTGGAAAATGGTCCGTTTTCAAATGTTTTATTTTTGAACGTCAGTTCACATTTGTAGGTGGATCATCATTGTTAGAGCTAAAATTAGCATGTTTAAAGTGATTTTCATGCTTCCAGGGGCTCGGGAAGTGAAATAAATACCATTTGGAGGCATTTAATGTTCGAGCAAAAACGGCTGATTTTCGACAAAAGAGATAACACCCCCCCATTACGTCATGCTTCAGAAATGTGTAAAATGGTCCGTTTTCAAATGTTTTATTTTTGAACGTCAGTTCACATTTGTAGGTGGATCATCAGTGTTAGAGCTAAAATTAGCATGTTTAAAGTGATTTTCATGCTTCCAGGGGCTCGGGAAGTTAATTAAATACCATTTGGAGGCATTTAATGTTCGAGCAAAAACGGCTGATTTTCGACAAAAGAGATAACACCCCCCCATTACGTCATGCTTCAGAAATGTGGAAAATGGTCCGTTTTCAAATGTTTTATTTTTGAACGTCAGTTCACATTTGTAGGTGGATCATCAGTGTTAGAGCTAAAATTAGCATGTTTAAAGTGATTTTCATGCTTCCAGGGGCCCAAAACACAAGATTTATGGAATGGTTAAAAGTGCATGAAAATGGCCAATTTACTCACTCTGAGTTCTCAAAAAGGGTTTCTTCACCCCGGGAAGTTAATTAAATACCATTTGGAGGATTTTAATGTTCGAGCAAAAACGGCTGATTTTCGACGAAAGAGCTAACACCCCCCCATTACGTCATGCTTTAGAAATGTGGAAAATGGTCCGTTTTCAAATGTTTTATTTTTGAACGTCAGTTCACATTTGTAGGTGGATCATCAGTGTTAGAGCTAAAATTAGCATGTTTAAAGTGATTTTCATGCTTCCAGGGGCTCGGGAAGTGAAATAAATACCATTTGGAGGCATTTAATGTTCGAGCAAAAACGGCTGATTTTCGACAAAAGAGATAACACCCCCCCATTACGTCATGCTTCAGAAATGTGGAAAATGGTCCGTTTTCAAATGTTTTATTTTTGAACGTCAGTTCACATTTGTAGGTGGATCATCAGTGTTAGAGCTAAAATTAGCATGTTTAAAGTGATTTTCATGCTTCCAGGGGACCAAAACACAAGATTTATGGAATGGTTAAAAGTGCATGAAAATGGCCAATTTACTCACTCTGAGTTCTCAAAAAGGGTTTCTTCACCCCGGGAAGTTAATTAAATACCATTTGGAGGCATTTAATGTTAGAGCAAAAACGGCTGATTTTCAACAAAAGAGATAACACCCCCCCATTACGTCATGCTTCAGAAATGTGGAAAATGGTCCGTTTTCAAATGTTTTATTTTTGAACGTCAGTTCACATTTGTAGGTGGATCATCAGTGTTAGAGCTAAAATTAGCATGTTTAAAGTGATTTTCATGCTTCCAGGGGCCCAAAACACAAGATTTATGGAATGGTTAAAAGTGCATGAAAATGGCCAATTTACTCACTCTGAGTTCTCAAAAAGGGTTTCTTCACCCCGGGAAGTTAATTAAATACCATTTGGAGGCATTTAATGTTCGAGCAAAAACGGCAGATTTTCGACAAAAGAGATAACACCCCCCCATTACGTCATGTTCCAGAAATGTGGAAAATGGTCCGTTTTCAAATGTTTTATTTTTTAACGTCAGTTCACATTTGTAGGTGGATCATCAGTGTTAGAGCTAAAATTAGCATGTTTAAAGTGATTTTCATGCTTCCAGGGGCCCAAAACACAAGATTTATGGAATGGTTAAAAGTGCATGAAAATGGCCAATTTACTCACTCTGAGTTCTCAAAAAGGGTTTCTTCACCCCGGGAAGTTAATTAAATACCATTTGGAGGCATTTAATGTTCGAGCAAAAAACGGCTGATTTTCGACAAAAGAGATAACACCCCCCCATTACGTCATGCTTCAGAAATGTGGAAAATGGTCCGTTTTCAAATGTTTTATTTTTGAACGTCAGTTCACATTTGTAGGTGGATCATCAGTGTTAGAGCTAAAATTAGCATGTTTAAAGTGATTTTCATGCTTCCAGGGGCTCGGGAAGTTAATTAAATACCATTTGGAGGCATTTAATGTTCGAGCAAAAACGGCTGATTTTCGACAAAAGAGATAACACCCCCCCATTACGTCATGCTTCAGAAATGTGGAAAATGGTCCGTTTTCAAATGTTTTATTTTTGAACGTCAGTTCACATTTGTAGGTGGATCATCAGTGTTAGAGCTAAAATTAGCATGTTTAAAGTGATTTTCATGCTTCCAGGGGCCCAAAACACAAGATTTATGGAATGGTTAAAAGTGCATGAAAATGGCCAATTTACTCACTCTGAGTTCTCAAAAAGGGTTTCTTCACCCCGGGAAGTTAATTAAATACCATTTGGAGGCATTTAATGTTCGAGCAAAAACGGCTGATTTTCGACAAAAGAGATAACACCCCCCAAGTACGTCATGCTTCAGAAATGTGGAAAATGGTCCGTTTTCAAATGTTTTATTTTTGAACGTCAGTTCACATTTGTAGGTGGATCATCAGTGTTAGAGCTAAAATTAGCATGTTTAAAGTGATTTTCATGCTTCCAGGGGCTCGGGAAGTTAATTAAATACCATTTGGAGGCATTTAATGTTCGAGCAAAAACGGCTGATTTTCGACAAAAGAGATAACACCCCCCCATTACGTCATGCTTCAGAAATGTGGAAAATGGTCCGTTTTCAAATGTTTTATTTTTGAACGTCAGTTCACATTTGTAGGTGGATCATCAGTGTTAGAGCTAAAATTAGCATGTTTAAAGTGATTTTCATGCTTCCAGGGGCCCAAAACACAAGATTTATGGAATGGTTAAAAGTGCATGAAAATGGCCAATTTACTCACTCTGAGTTCTCAAAAAGGGTTTCTTCACCCCGGGAAGTTAATTAAATACCATTTGGAGGCATTTTATGTTCGAGCAAAAACGGCTGATTTTCGACAAAAGAGATAACACCCCCCCATTACGTCATGCTTCAGAAATGTGGAAAATGGTCCATTTTCAAATGTTTTATTTTTGAACGTCAGTTCACATTTGTAGGTGGATCATCAGTGTTAGAGCTAAAATTAGCATGTTTAAAGTGATTTTCATGCTTCCAGGGGCTCGGGAAGTTAATTAAATACCATTTGGAGGCATTTAATGTTCGAGCAAAAACGGCTGATTTTCGACAAAAGAGATAACACCCCCCCATTACGTCATGCTTCAGAAATGTGGAAAATGGTCCATTTTCAAATGTTTTATTTTTGAACGTCAGTTCACATTTGTAGGTGGATCATCAGTGTTAGAGCTAAAATTAGCATGTTTAAAGTGATTTTCATGCTTCCAGGGGCTCGGGAAGTTAATTAAATACCATTTGGAGGCATTTAATGTTCGAGCAAAAACGGCTGATTTTCGACAAAAGAGATAACACCCCCCCATTACGTCATGCTTCAGAAATGTGGAAAATGATCCGTTTTCAAATGTTTTATTTTTGAACGTCAGTTCACATTTGTAGGTGGATCATCAGTGTTAGAGCTAAAATTAGCATGTTTAAAGTGATTTTCATGCTTCCAGGGGCCCAAAACACAAGATTTATGGAATGGTTAAAAGTGCATGAAAATGGCCAATTTACTCACTCTGAGTTCTCAAAAAGGGTTTCTTCACCCCGGGAAGTTAATTAAATACCATTTGGAGGCATTTAATGTTCGAGCAAAAAAGGCTGATTTTCCACAAAAGAGATAACACCCCCCCATTACGTCATGCTTCAGAAATGTGGAAAATGGTCCGTTTTCAAATGTTTTATTTTTGAACGTCAGTTCACATTTGTAGGTGGATCATCAGTGTTAGAGCTAAAATTAGCATGTTTAAAGTGATTTTCATGCTTCCAGGGGCTCGGGAAGTTAATTAAATACCATTTGGAGGCATTTAATGTTCGAGCAAAAACGGCTGATTTTCGACAAAAGAGATAACACACCCCCATTACGTCATGCTTCAGAAATGTGGAAAATGGTCCGTTTTCAAATGTTTTATTTTTGAACGTCAGTTCACATTTGTAGGTGGATCATCAGTGTTAGAGCTAAAATTAGCATGTTTAAAGTGATTTTCATGCTTCCAGGGGCCCAAAACACAAGATTTATGGAATGGTTAAAAGTGCATGAAAATGGCCAATTTACTCACTCTGAGTTCTCAAAAAGGGTTTCTTCACCCCGGGAAGTTAATTAAATACCATTTGGAGGCATTTAATGTTCGAGCAAAAACGGCTGATTTTCGACAAAAGAGATAACACCCCTCCATTACGTCATGCTTCAGAAATGTGGAAAATGGTCCGTTTTCAAATGTTTTATTTTTGAACGTCAGTTCACATTTGTAGGTGGATCATCAGTGTTAGAGCTAAAATTAGCATGTTTAAAGTGATTTTCATGCTTCCAGGGGCTCGGGAAGTTAATTAAATACCATTTGGAGGCATTTAATGTTCGAGCAAAAACGGCTGATTTTCGACAAAAGAGATAACACCCCCCCATTACGTCATGCTTCAGAAATGTGGAAAATGGTCTGTTTTCAAATGTTTTATTTTTGAACGTCAGTTCACATTTGTAGGTGGATCATCAGTGTTAGAGCTAAAATTAGCATGTTTAAAGTGATTTTCATGCTTCCAGGGGCCCAAAACACAAGATTTATGGAATGGTTAAAAGTGCATGAAAATGGCCAATTTACTCACTCTGAGTTCTCAAAAAGGGTTTCTTCACCCCGGGAAGTTAATTAAATACCATTTGGAGGCATTTAATGTTCGAGCAAAAACGGCTGATTTTCGACAAAAGAGATAACACCCCCCCATTACGTCATGCTTCAGAAATGTGGAAAATGGTCCGTTTTCAAATGTTTTATTTTTGAACGTCAGTTCACATTTGTAGGTGGATCATCAGTGTTAGAGCTAAAATTAGCATGTTTAAAGTGATTTTCATGCTTCCAGGGGCCCAAAACACAAGATTTATGGAATGGTTAAAAGTGCATGAAAATGGCCAATTTACTCACTCGGAGTTCTCAAAAAGGGTTTCTTCACCCCGGGAAGTTAATTAAATACCATTTGGAGGCATTTAATGTTCGAGCAAAAACGGCTGATTTTCGACAAAAGAGATAACACCCCCCCATTACGTCATGCTTCAGAAATGTGGAAAATGGTCCGTTTTCAAATGTTTTATTTTTGAACGTCAGTTCACATTTGTAGGTGGATCATCAGTGTTAGAGCTAAAATTAGCATGTTTAAAGTGATTTTCATGCTTCCAGGGGCTCGGGAAGTTAATTAAATACCATTTGGAGGCATTTAATGTTCGAGCAAAAACGGCTGATTTTCGACAAAAGAGATAACACCCCCCCATTACGTCATGCTTCAGAAATGTGTAAAATGGTCCGTTTTCAAATGTTTTATTTTTGAACGTCAGTTCACATTTGTAGGTGGATCATCAGTGTTAGAGCTAAAATTAGCATGTTTAAAGTGATTTTCATGCTTCCAGGGGCTCGGGAAGTTAATTAAATACCATTTGGAGGCATTTAATGTTCGAGCAAAAACGGCTGATTTTCAACAAAAGAGATAACACCCCCCCATTACGTCATGCTTCAGAAATGTGGAAAATGGTCCGTTTTCAAATGTTTTATTTTTGAACGTCAGTTCACATTTGTAGGTGGATCATCAGTGTTAGAGCTAAAATTAGCATGTTTAAAGTGATTTTCATGCTTCCAGGGGCCCAAAACACAAGATTTATGGAATGGTTAAAAGTGCATGAAAATGGCCAATTTACTCACTCTGAGTTCTCAAAAAGGGTTTCTTCACCCCGGGAAGTTAATTAAATACCATTTGGAGGATTTTAATGTTCGAGCAAAAACGGCTGATTTTCGACGAAAGAGCTAACACCCCCCCATTACGTCATGCTTTAGAAATGTGGAAAATGGTCCGTTTTCAAATGTTTTATTTTTGAACGTCAGTTCACATTTGTAGGTGGATCATCAGTGTTAGAGCTAAAATTAGCATGTTTAAAGTGATTTTCATGCTTCCAGGGGCTCGGGAAGTGAAATAAATACCATTTGGAGGCATTTAATGTTCGAGCAAAAACGGCTGATTTTCGACAAAAGAGATAACACCCCCCCATTACGTCATGCTTCAGAAATGTGTAAAATGGTCCGTTTTCAAATGTTTTATTTTTGAACGTCAGTTCACATTTGTAGGTGGATCATCAGTGTTAGAGCTAAAATTAGCATGTTTAAAGTGATTTTCATGCTTCCAGGGGCTCGGGAAGTTAATTAAATACCATTTGGAGGCATTTAATGTTCGAGCAAAAACGGCTGATTTTCGACAAAAGAGATAACACCCCCCCATTACGTCATGCTTCAGAAATGTGGAAAATGGTCCGTTTTCAAATGTTTTATTTTTGAACGTCAGTTCACATTTGTAGGTGGATCATCAGTGTTAGAGCTAAAATTAGCATGTTTAAAGTGATTTTCATGCTTCCAGGGGCCCAAAACACAAGATTTATGGAATGGTTAAAAGTGCATGAAAATGGCCAATTTACTCACTCTGAGTTCTCAAAAAGGGTTTCTTCACCCCGGGAAGTTAATTAAATACCATTTGGAGGATTTTAATGTTCGAGCAAAAACGGCTGATTTTCGACGAAAGAGCTAACACCCCCCCATTACGTCATGCTTTAGAAATGTGGAAAATGGTCCGTTTTCAAATGTTTTATTTTTGAACGTCAGTTCACATTTGTAGGTGGATCATCAGTGTTAGAGCTAAAATTAGCATGTTTAAAGTGATTTTCATGCTTCCAGGGGCTCGGGAAGTGAAATAAATACCATTTGGAGGCATTTAATGTTCGAGCAAAAACGGCTGATTTTCGACAAAAGAGATAACACCCCCCCATTACGTCATGCTTCAGAAATGTGGAAAATGGTCCGTTTTCAAATGTTTTATTTTTGAACGTCAGTTCACATTTGTAGGTGGATCATCAGTGTTAGAGCTAAAATTAGCATGTTTAAAGTGATTTTCATGCTTCCAGGGGCCCAAAACACAAGATTTATGGAATGGTTAAAAGTGCATGAAAATGGCCAATTTACTCACTCTGAGTTCTCAAAAAGGGTTTCTTCACCCCGGGAAGTTAATTAAATACCATTTGGAGGCATTTAATGTTCGAGCAAAAACGGCAGATTTTCGACAAAAGAGATAACACCCCCCCATTACGTCATGCTTCAGAAATGTGGAAAATGGTCCGTTTTCAAATGTTTTATTTTTTAACGTCAGTTCACATTTGTAGGTGGATCATCAGTGTTAGAGCTAAAATTAGCATGTTTAAAGTGATTTTCATGCTTCCAGGGGCCCAAAACACAAGATTTATGGAATGGTTAAAAGTGCATGAAAATGGCCAATTTACTCACTCTGAGTTCTCAAAAAGGGTTTCTTCACCCCGGGAAGTTAATTAAATACCATTTGGAGGCATTTAATGTTCGAGCAAAAAACGGCTGATTTTCGACAAAAGAGATAACACCCCCCCATTACGTCATGCTTCAGAAATGTGGAAAATGGTCCGTTTTCAAATGTTTTATTTTTGAACGTCAGTTCACATTTGTAGGTGGATCATCAGTGTTAGAGCTAAAATTAGCATGTTTAAAGTGATTTTCATGCTTCCAGGGGCTCGGGAAGTTAATTAAATACCATTTGGAGGCATTTAATGTTCGAGCAAAAACGGCTGATTTTCGACAAAAGAGATAACACCCCCCCATTACGTCATGCTTCAGAAATGTGGAAAATGGTCCGTTTTCAAATGTTTTATTTTTGAACGTCAGTTCACATTTGTAGGTGGATCATCAGTGTTAGAGCTAAAATTAGCATGTTTAAAGTGATTTTCATGCTTCCAGGGGCCCAAAACACAAGATTTATGGAATGGTTAAAAGTGCATGAAAATGGCCAATTTACTCACTCTGAGTTCTCAAAAAGGGTTTCTTCACCCCGGGAAGTTAATTAAATACCATTTGGAGGCATTTAATGTTCGAGCAAAAACGGCTGATTTTCGACAAAAGAGATAACACCCCCCCAGTACGTCATGCTTCAGAAATGTGGAAAATGGTCCGTTTTCAAATGTTTTATTTTTGAACGTCAGTTCACATTTGTAGGTGGATCATCAGTGTTAGAGCTAAAATTAGCATGTTTAAAGTGATTTTCATAGTTCCAGGGGCTCGGGAAGTTAATTAAATACCATTTGGAGGCATTTAATGTTCGAGCAAAAACGGCTGATTTTCGACAAAAGAGATAACACCCCCCCATTACGTCATGCTTCAGAAATGTGGAAAATGGTCCGTTTTCAAATGTTTTATTTTTGAACGTCAGTTCACATTTGTAGGTGGATCATCAGTGTTAGAGCTAAAATTAGCATGTTTAAAGTGATTTTCATGCTTCCAGGGGCCCAAAACACAAGATTTATGGAATGGTTAAAAGTGCATGAAAATGGCCAATTTACTCACTCTGAGTTCTCAAAAAGGGTTTCTTCACCCCGGGAAGTTAATTAAATACCATTTGGAGGCATTTAATGTTCGAGCAAAAACGGCTGATTTTCGACAAAAGAGATAACACCCCCCCATTACGTCATGCTTCAGAAATGTGGAAAATGGTCCATTTTCAAATGTTTTATTTTTGAACGTCAGTTCACATTTGTAGGTGGATCATCAGTGTTAGAGCTAAAATTAGCATGTTTAAAGTGATTTTCATGCTTCCAGGGGCTCGGGAAGTTAATTAAATACCATTTGGAGGCATTTAATGTTCGAGCAAAAACGGCTGATTTTCGACAAAAGAGATAACACCCCCCCATTACGTCATGCTTCAGAAATGTGGAAAATGGTCCATTTTCAAATGTTTTATTTTTGAACGTCAGTTCACATTTGTAGGTGGATCATCAGTGTTAGAGCTAAAATTAGCATGTTTAAAGTGATTTTCATGCTTCCAGGGGCTCGGGAAGTTAATTAAATACCATTTGGAGGCATTTAATGTTCGAGCAAAAACGGCTGATTTTCGACAAAAGAGATAACACCCCCCCATTACGTCATGCTTCAGAAATGTGGAAAATGGTCCGTTTTCAAATGTTTTATTTTTGAACGTCAGTTCACATTTGTAGGTGGATCATCAGTGTTAGAGCTAAAATTAGCATGTTTAAAGTGATTTTCATGCTTCCAGGGGCCCAAAACACAAGATTTATGGAATGGTTAAAAGTGCATAAAAATGGCCAATTTACTCACTCTGAGTTCTCAAAAAGGGTTTCTTCACCCCGGGAAGTTAATTAAATACCATTTGGAGGCATTTAATGTTCGAGCAAAAAAGGCTGATTTTCCACAAAAGAGATAACACCCCCCCATTACGTCATGCTTCAGAAATGTGGAAAATGGTCCGTTTTCAAATGTTTTATTTTTGAACGTCAGTTCACATTTGTAGGTGGATCATCAGTGTTAGAGCTAAAATTAGCATGTTTAAAGTGATTTTCATGCTTCCAGGGGCTCGGGAAGTTAATTAAATACCATTTGGAGGCATTTAATGTTCGAGCAAAAACGGCTGATTTTCGACAAAAGAGATAACACACCCCCATTACGTCATGCTTCAGAAATGTGGAAAATGGTCCGTTTTCAAATGTTTTATTTTTGAACGTCAGTTCACATTTGTAGGTGGATCATCAGTGTTAGAGCTAAAATTAGCATGTTTAAAGTGATTTTCATGCTTCCAGGGGCCCAAAACACAAGATTTATGGAATGGTTAAAAGTGCATGAAAATGGCCAATTTACTCACTCTGAGTTCTCAAAAAGGGTTTCTTCACCCCGGGAAGTTAATTAAATACCATTTGGAGGCATTTAATGTTCGAGCAAAAACGGCTGATTTTCAACAAAAGAGATAACACCCCTCCATTACGTCATGCTTCAGAAATGTGGAAAATGGTCCGTTTTCAAATGTTTTATTTTTGAACGTCAGTTCACATTTGTAGGTGGATCATCAGTGTTAGAGCTAAAATTAGCATGTTTAAAGTGATTTTCATGCTTCCAGGGGCTCGGGAAGTTAATTAAATACCATTTGGAGGCATTTAATGTTCGAGCAAAAACGGCTGATTTTCGACAAAAGAGATAACACCCCCCCATTACGTCATGCTTCAGAAATGTGGAAAATGGTCTGTTTTCAAATGTTTTATTTTTGAACGTCAGTTCACATTTGTAGGTGGATCATCAGTGTTAGAGCTAAAATTAGCATGTTTAAAGTGATTTTCATGCTTCCAGGGGCCCAAAACACAAGATTTATGGAATGGTTAAAAGTGCATGAAAATGGCCAATTTACTCACTCTGAGTTCTCAAAAAGGGTTTTTTCACCCCGGGAAGTTAATTAAATACCATTTGGAGGCATTTAATGTTCGAGCAAAAACGGCTGATTTTCGACAAAAGAGATAACACCCCCCCATTACGTCATGCTTCAGAAATGTGGAAAATGGTCCGTTTTCAAATGTTTTATTTTTGAACGTCAGTTCACATTTGTAGGTGGATCATCAGTGTTAGAGCTAAAATTAGCATGTTTAAAGTGATTTTCATGCTTCCAGGGGCCCAAAACACAAGATTTATGGAATGGTTAAAAGTGCATGAAAATGGCCAATTTACTCACTCGGAGTTCTCAAAAAGGGTTTCTTCACCCCGGGAAGTTAATTAAATACCATTTGGAGGCATTTAATGTTCGAGCAAAAACGGCTGATTTTCGACAAAAGAGATAACACCCCCCCATTACGTCATGCTTCAGAAATGTGGAAAATGGTCCGTTTTCAAATGTTTTATTTTTGAACGTCAGTTCACATTTGTAGGTGGATCATCAGTGTTAGAGCTAAAATTAGCATGTTTAAAGTGATTTTCATGCTTCCAGGGGCTCGGGAAGTTAATTAAATACCATTTGGAGGCATTTAATGTTCGAGCAAAAACGGCTGATTTTCGACAAAAGAGATAACACCCCCCCATTACGTCATGCTTCAGAAATGTGTAAAATGGTCCGTTTTCAAATGTTTTATTTTTGAACGTCAGTTCACATTTGTAGGTGGATCATCAGTGTTAGAGCTAAAATTAGCATGTTTAAAGTGATTTTCATGCTTCCAGGGGCTCGGGAAGTTAATTAAATACCATTTGGAGGCATTTAATGTTCGAGCAAAAACGGCTGATTTTCGACAAAAGAGATAACACCCCCCCATTACGTCATGCTTCAGAAATGTGGAAAATGGTCCGTTTTCAAATGTTTTATTTTTGAACGTCAGTTCACATTTGTAGGTGGATCATCAGTGTTAGAGCTAAAATTAGCATGTTTAAAGTGATTTTCATGCTTCCAGGGGCCCAAAACACAAGATTTATGGAATGGTTAAAAGTGCATGAAAATGGCCAATTTACTCACTCTGAGTTCTCAAAAAGGGTTTCTTCACCCCGGGAAGTTAATTAAATACCATTTGGAGGATTTTAATGTTCGAGCAAAAACGGCTGATTTTCGACGAAAGAGCTAACACCCCCCCATTACGTCATGCTTTAGAAATGTGGAAAATGGTCCGTTTTCAAATGTTTTATTTTTGAACGTCAGTTCACATTTGTAGGTGGATCATCAGTGTTAGAGCTAAAATTAGCATGTTTAAAGTGATTTTCATGCTTCCAGGGGCTCGGGAAGTGAAATAAATACCATTTGGAGGCATTTAATGTTCGAGCAAAAACGGCTGATTTTCGACAAAAGAGATAACACCCCCCCCATTACGTCATGCTTCAGAAATGTGGAAAATGGTCCGTTTTCAAATGTTTTATTTTTGAACGTCAGTTCACATTTGTAGGTGGATCATCAGTGTTAGAGCTAAAATTAGCATGTTTAAAGTGATTTTCATGCTTCCAGGGGCTCGGGAAGTTAATTAAATACCATTTGGAGGCATTTAATGTTCGAGCAAAAACGGCTGATTTTCGACAAAAGAGATAACACCCCCCCATTACGTCATGCTTCAGAAATGTGGAAAATGGTCCGTTTTCAAATGTTTTATTTTTGAACGTCAGTTCACATTTGTAGGTGGATCATCAGTGTTAGAGCTAAAATTAGCATGTTTAAAGTGATTTTCATGCTTCCAGGGGCCCAAAACACAAGATTTATGGAATGGTTAAAAGTGCATGAAAATGGCCAATTTACTCACTCTGAGTTCTCAAAAAGGGTTTCTTCACCCCGGGAAGTTAATTAAATACCATTTGGAGGCATTTAATGTTCGAGCAAAAACTGCTGATTTTCGACAAAAGAGATAACACCCCCCCATTACGTCATGCTTCAGAAATGTGGAAAATGGTCCGTTTTCAAATGTTTTATTTTTGAACGTCAGTTCACATTTGTAGGTGGATCATCAGTGTTAGAGCTAAAATTAGCATGTTTAAAGTGATTTTCATGCTTCCAGGGGCTCGGGAAGTTAATTAAATACCATTTGGAGGCATTTAATGTTCGAGCAAAAACGGCTGATTTTCGACAAAAGAGATAACACCCCCCCATTACGTCATGCTTCAGAAATGTGGAAAATGGTCCGTTTTCAAATGTTTTATTTTTGAACGTCAGTTCACATTTGTAGGTGGATCATCAGTGTTAGAGCTAAAATTAGCATGTTTAAAGTGATTCTCATGCTTCCAGGGGCTCGGGAAGTTAATTAAATACCATTTGGAGGCATTTAATGTTCGAGCAAAAACGGCTGATTTTCGACAAAAGAGATAACACCCCCCCATTACGTCATGCTTCAGAAATGTGGAAAATGGTCCGTTTTCAAATGTTTTATTTTTGAACGTCAGTTCACATTTGTAGGTGGATCATCAGTGTTAGAGCTAAAATTAGCATGTTTAAAGTGATTTTCATGCTTCCAGGGGCTCGGGAAGTTAATTAAATACCATTTGGAGGCATTTAATGTTCGAGCAAAAACGGCTGATTTTCGACAAAAGAGATAACACCCCCCCATTACGTCATGCTTCAGAAATGTGGAAAATGGTCCGTTTTCAAATGTTTTATTTTTGAACGTCAGTTCACATTTGTAGGTGGATCATCAGTGTTAGAGCTAAAATTAGCATGTTTAAAGTGATTTTCATGCTTCCAGGGGCTCGGGAAGTTAATTAAATACCATTTGGAGGCATTTAATGTTCGAGCAAAAACGGCTGATTTTCGACAAAAGAGATAACACCCCCCCATTACGTCATGCTTCAGAAATGTGGAAAATGGTCCGTTTTCAAATGTTTTATTTTTGAACGTCAGTTCACATTTGTAGGTGGATCATCAGTGTTAGAGCTAAAATTAGCATGTTTAAAGTGATTTTCATGCTTCCAGGGGCCCAAAACACAAGATTTATGGAATGGTTAAAAGTGCATGAAAATGGCCAATTTACTCACTCTGAGTTCTCAAAAAGGGTTTCTTCACCCCGGGAAGTTAATTAAATACCATTTGGAGGCATTTAATGTTCGAGCAAAAACGGCTGATTTTCGACAAAAGAGATAACACCCCCCCATTACGTCATGCTTCAGAAATGTGGAAAATGGTCCGTTTTCAAATGTTTTATTTTTGAACGTCAGTTCACATTTGTAGGTGGATCATCAGTGTTAGAGCTAAAATTAGCATGTTTAAAGTGATTTTCATGCTTCCAGGGGCCCAAAACACAAGATTTATGGAATGGTTAAAAGTGCATGAAAATGGCCAATTTACTCACTCTGAGTTCTCAAAAAGGGTTTCTTCACCCCGGGAAGTTAATTAAATACCATTTGGAGGATTTTAATGTTCGAGCAAAAACGGCTGATTTTCGACGAAAGAGCTAACACCCCCCCATTACGTCATGCTTTAGAAATGTGGAAAATGGTCCGTTTTCAAATGTTTTATTTTTGAACGTCAGTTCACATTTGTAGGTGGATCATCAGTGTTAGAGCTAAAATTAGCATGTTTAAAGTGATTTTCATGCTTCCAGGGGCTCGGGAAGTGAAATAAAAACCATTTGGAGGCATTTAATGTTCGAGCAAAAACGGCTGATTTTCGACAAAAGAGATAACACCCCCCCATTACGTCATGCTTCAGAAATGTGGAAAATGGTCCGTTTTCAAATGTTTTATTTTTGAACGTCAGTTCACATTTGTAGGTGGATCATCAGTGTTAGAGCTAAAATTAGCATGTTTAAAGTGATTTTCATGCTTCCAGGGGCTCGGGAAGTTAATTAAATACCATTTGGAGGCATTTAATGTTCGAGCAAAAACGGCTGATTTTCGACAAAAGAGATAACACCCCCCAATTACGTCATGCTTCAGAAATGTGGAAAATGGTCCGTTTTCAAATGTTTTATTTTTGAACGTCAGTTCACATTTGTAGGTGGATCATCAGTGTTAGAGCTAAAATTAGCATGTTTAAAGTGATTTTCATGCTTCCAGGGGCCCAAAACACAAGATTTATGGAATGGTTAAAAGTGCATGAAAATGGCCAATTTACTCACTCTGAGTTCTCAAAAAGGGTTTCTTCACCCCGGGAAGTTAATTAAATACCATTTGGAGGATTTTAATGTTCGAGCAAAAACGGCTGATTTTCGACGAAAGAGCTAACACCCCCCCATTACGTCATGCTTTAGAAATGTGGAAAATGGTCCGTTTTCAAATGTTTTATTTTTGAACGTCAGTTCACATTTGTAGGTGGATCATCAGTGTTAGAGCTAAAATTAGCATGTTTAAAGTGATTTTCATGCTTCCAGGGGCTCGGGAAGTGAAATAAATACCATTTGGAGGCATTTAATGTTCGAGCAAAAACGGCTGATTTTCGACAAAAGAGATAACACCCCCCCCATTACGTCATGCTTCAGAAATGTGGAAAATGGTCCGTTTTCAAATGTTTTATTTTTGAACGTCAGTTCACATTTGTAGGTGGATCATCAGTGTTAGAGCTAAAATTAGCATGTTTAAAGTGATTTTCATGCTTCCAGGGGCTCGGGAAGTTAATTAAATACCATTTGGAGGCATTTAATGTTCGAGCAAAAACGGCTGATTTTCGACAAAAGAGATAACACCCCCCCCATTACGTCATGCTTCAGAAATGTGGAAAATGGTCCGTTTTCAAATGTTTTATTTTTGAACGTCAGTTCACATTTGTAGGTGGATCATCAGTGTTAGAGCTAAAATTAGCATGTTTAAAGTGATTGTTAGACCTGGCATCTTTGGCGTGATTACCCCCATCTTTTTGCCTCTGCCTCCTGTATTTTTGATGCTGTGCTGGATTTCGTTTTTGCTGGTTTAGATGCTTTGGACACTCTGCCACTGCTGACCAGTGCCAGAGTGTAAGTGCTCCCTATGTAAATTGTTATTCTGATTGGATATACATGTTTGGCATATTTGTATTACCATGAAGTCCCTAGTAAAGTGCACTGGGTGTGCCAGGGCTGGTGATGACAAATGCTACTAGTGGGCCTGCAGCACTGATTGTGC
Organism: Lissotriton vulgaris; assembly: GCF_964263255.1. NCBI lineage: Eukaryota > Metazoa > Chordata > Amphibia > Caudata > Salamandridae > Lissotriton > Lissotriton vulgaris. Next base: position 55,106 of record NW_028251232.1, read on the forward strand.
CACCCACAGGAGTAGCTCTAAAATGGTGTCTCAGGCCTGCCACTGCAGCGCCTATGGGCAGTTTAGAACTGCCATGTCCTCCTGGTCAGTGTCCCCACTGACCAGGCCTAACCCTTCCCTTTTCGTGCACATCAGTCACCCCTATGGAAGGCCCAAGGTACCCCCCTGGGCAGGGTGCAGTGTATGTGAAAGGTAGAGCATGTACTAGTGCAGGTACCATGCTCTGGTAGTGAATTACAGCCATTTTCGTTTTTCACTATTGTAAGGCTATCTTGCTCCATAGGTTAACATGGGGGATGCTGGCTACAGTGGTTAACAGCATTTCTTCCCATAGGAACAAGATAGGACATAAGTATCTAGTATCCCTGAACTCAGAATTTAATAATACATCTTTTGGGAAAGGTGGTTTTTAAATCCTGTGTTTGAGAACAGCACTTTTAGAAAGTTGCTGTTCTCTTGTCTGACCCTTCTGTGTGCCTGGGCCTGTTTGTGTATTGACTGTCTGGTTTGTGAGTGACAGGGGCTGGGGAATTCCCCCAGAGGCTGGATGAGTCAGCACTAGGCTGAATGAAGCAATTGCAACCTGAGTGGTGGGAGGAGTTAGCACCTGGGCTGAATAGGGCTGTGCCTGCCTGCCACAATGCTGGCTCCACCTCCTGCTGGGCGGCTGAGGACCCTGCCCCTCACTCTGAAAGGAAAGATGCAGCCAGCAAAACAAAGTGCTCAGGATCCACCCAGAACTGGTTCAGACCGGGCTCAGGGCCCACATGCACAGAGAGAACAAAGACTTTAGGGGTATAAGTACAGGACCCCTGACAACAGAAAATTAGATCATCCTGGAATCAAGAAGGAACCTCTGCCAAGGAGAAAGCTGACTCTGAAGAAGGAAGACTGTCCTGCTGTTGCTCTGCTGGACTGACCTGCTGTTGCTTTGCTGCCAAGGAGAGGGGAAGGACTTTGCTGTGAGCTGTGTCCCCTGTCTTGAAGGAATCTCCAAGGGCCTGAGAAGAGCTGGCTCCCTGTTTTGAAGTCCCAGGAACAAAAGGGCTTCACCCCCAGTCTCCTTGAACTCTGCTGAGAGAGTTCTGTCCTTCCTAGAGTGCTTGATCCAGTTGTGGGGCCTCTGGAAGTTGAACCTGAGCTGGGAAGCTTAAGACTAAGCTGAGAAACTTGTGAAGCTGAAAAGTGTCGCATCGCTCGCTTGCGGAGCGCATCCCCGACAGTGCGAGAAGTTCCCGCCGCTACGAAGGTCGAGATCGGCGCAGCGCCTGACATCGCTGCCGGAGCCGTCGCACCCTTCGTTTGCGGGACGCACCAGACCGGTGCGGGAGAATCGAACATCGCTGCGAGTGTCGTCGCAGAGCCTGTCGTCGCTGGGTGAGATCGCCGCACCGCTTGCTTGCGGACCGCATCACGTCGCTGCGAGCACCGTCGCAGAACCATCGCTTCGAGGAGCTGCGAGAGAGAGGATCACCGCTGGACCGCGCATCGTCGCCCCGGAGATCGTCGCAGCCCCTACGAGATCATCGCATCGTGCCTTTTGCGAGAACAGACTTCCCACGGAACCTACGCACCGGAATCTACGCAAGCTGCCTTCCTCCCCATACAGATCGGATTCGTCGCCACACGCCCGCTGCTGCAGCGGGGCTGTCGCATCGCCACCCCAGGGTCTCAGGAGTGACGCATCGCTTGTTTCCACCGCACCAGCTTCCTGCTTGTGGAACTTTGTTGCATCTAAAAGGTACTGTGAGTAAACGTGACGCATCTGTGAACTTTTCACGCATCTGTGGATTATTTTAACGCAACTTAAAGAACTTTGATTACAACCTGAAGAACTCATTTGAAACCGTAACCTTGAACTGTGTATGTTGGATTTTTGCCGTTTTGGTCTTGTGTAGTTTAGAATAAATATCTTTATTTTCCTAAACTGTTGTGGAATCAGTTTGTGGTGTTTTCACTGTGTTACTGTGAGTGTTGGTACAAATACTTAACGCATTGCCTCTGGTTAGCCTAGACTGCTCAGGCCAAGCTACCTTGAGGGCGAGCAGGGGTTATCTGAGAGGGTTATCTCCTTGTCCTGACTAGAAGCAAGGGTCCCTATTTGGACAGTGGTACCTACCTCTGCCAACTAGAGACCCCCAGTTCTAACATTGGTGGTCAGGCGGTGGGATTTGAACTTGTATTTGTACTTGACCCACAGTAATTGGTGTACATCACTAGTGAGTGCAGACCATTACGCCACCGCATACTACTGGTTTTTGAGTTTTTGAATTCTGTTGTTGAGTAACTCTTCGAAAAGCATCATGTCTCAGAATGGGAAGGCACCCAGTGAGAGGGCAGAAGCAGAATTAGAGTTTTGCATTGAAGATTTGTGTTCATACAGAGTTGAGCAACTGAAGAAATTCTGCCTTGAGTTTGAGTGCCCCATAAAAAGCACCTACAGAAAGGAGGAGCTACAGAGAATCTTGAGAGCCCATTGGGAGGCACGAGAGGAAGATGATGTGGATGTAGAAAATGCTTTTCAAAGCACAGATCTGCCAGTGGGCAGAGTAGGCTCAGGAGCTGGCAGCAACCACTCCAGTAGGGGCCTCACCCCAGAAGAGTTACAAGAAAATCAAAGAATAAGAGAATATGACTTGGAGGTCATGAAAATGAAAATGAGGCAATTGGAAGTAGAGAAGGCGGCGGAGGAGAGCAAGGATGCCCGTGCCTTAGAGGAAAAGAAATTGCTTTTGGCTCATGAATTGAGAATAAAAGAGCTGGATCTGAAAAACAAGGAGGTGGATGCCAGTTCTAATGGTGGCAGCGCGCAGCCAGTGCATGGGGGTAAAGTATATATTCCCAAAGACCTGGTACAGAATTACCATAGGAGTGAGGATATTTATGCCTGGTTCACTTCGTATGAAATTGCATTGAAGATGAATGATGTGCCTGACAAGTATTGGGGGGCGGGCCTGTGGAAACATTTTGAGGCGTCTGGGAGGAGTGCTCTAGAGCCTTTAGAGTTGACAGGTGCCATGACCTACCCCAATATGAAGGAGGCCTTATGTCTCAGGTATGGCCTTACTCCAGAGCAGTACAGACTGCAGTTTAGAAACTCCAAGAAGAAAGAGTCTGAGACTTGGATGGAGTGTGTGAATGGGTACTCGCGTGCACTGGAAGGTTGGATGAAGGGCAGTAAAGTAACTGATTTGAAGGGGTTGTTGCATTTAATCAGTTGGGAGCACTTGAGTAGTCTTTGTGTTCCAGAGCTGCGCCAGCATCTTTTAGACAGCAAGCTGACAGACCCCATTGAGCTTGCTAAGGAGGCGGACCGCTGGACCAGTACCAGGGTCCACAAAGGAATTGTGGGTACCACAGCCAAAGGTGGGCAGGGTCCCCAGCAGAAGAGTGGGGGGGACAAGGGTAACCAAAAGGAGTTCTCGCAAGGGCCCCAAAGTAGTTCCCAGGAAAAGGATTCCCAACCCCCCAAGCCTAAACAGCCATGGCCCTCTAAGGGTAGGCGGGACAAGAGAAATAACCAGGGCCCCCCTACCTGCTATCACTGCAACGAGGTGGGCCATATTGCTCCGAAATGTCCCAAGAAGAAGCCCGCACCCACTGGTGCTCCCGCCCCAGCGTTAGCTAGTGTAGCTTTGGGTGGGGATTTGGTTTCTAGTGATTGGGGAGAGCTAGCAGTTATGACCCTTGTCTCGCTAGGAGACCAAGAGGTGGTCCAGGAAACCTTACTGCCCTCTAACACTAAGAAATATGGGCAGAAGGTGACCATCAATGGGAGGGAGGTTGAGGCTCTGAGAGACACCGGAGCCAGTGTGACATCCGTGAGGTGTCAGTGGGTGTCTGACGAGCAAATCATCCCTGGTGTACTCCGCCCTGTAGTGGCCGCTGACAGCTCAGTGCGCCTCTGCAAGATAGCGAAGGTTTCCTTTGAATGGGGAGGAGTCTCTGGTCTTTTGGAGGTAGTTGTCAGTGATGCCTTGCCTGTGGACTGTCTGTTAGGCAACGACCTGGAGAGTTCTCCATGGAAAGACATAGAACACCGAACTCACTTGGAGATGTTGGGTCTGCCTGCGTGGATCTGCGTGACCACGCGTGCTATGGCAGCCAGTAAGGGTGAAGCAGCAGAACTGGAGCCTGAAACAGTGGCCCAGAGACCTGCCAGGAGAGGAAGAGGCAGAGGGCGCGGGAAACCAGCCCCAGCCGTTCCCACGGTCCAGGAGGAAGCAGAACCTGAGGGGGATGCCCTGGAACCTACAGGGGAACAGGTGGCCGAACTGGGAGACCTACCTGAGCTGACCCATTGGCAGCAAGAAGGTGGTCCCTCCAGGGAGGAGTTCTGCAGGGAGCAGAAGGAATGCCCTTCCCTCATTGGTCTGCGGCAACAGGCTGTAGATCAGGCAGCAGGTGGAGCAGTCAAAGATCACTATGTTTACTGGGAAGGTGACCTACTGTATAGCGAGCCTAAGTTTGCTGAGCCCGGTGCAGCCCGTGTGCTGGTGGTACCCGAGCGCTTCAGAAACTTCCTAATGGGTCTGGCTCATGACGTGCCTCTCGCAGGACATCTGGGGCAAGACAAGACCCTGAACCGGCTTGTCACCCACTTCCACTGGCCCCAGATGAGGAAGCACGTCGGTTCCTTTTGCAGATCTTGCCAAACCTGTCAAGCTAGTGGCAAGACTGGAATGAAGTTGAAGGCCCCCCTTCAACCCTTCCCAGTGGTGAGCACCCCTTTCGAGCGGGTGGGCATAGATATCGTAGGGCCCCTGGACCCCAAGACAGCCTTAGGCAACAGGTTCATCCTGGTCTTGGTGGACCATGCCACCCGGTACCCGGAAGCAGTCCCTCTCAGGACAATCACAGCACCCGTGGTGGGCCGTGCATTGATGGGGATCTTTTCCCGTGTGGGGTTCCCCAGAGAGGTGGTCTCCGACCGGGGTACCAACTTCATCTCTAGGTACATGAAGTCTCTGTGGGAGGAGTGTGGGGTAACTTATAAGTTCACCACTCCTTACCACCCTCAAGGAAACGGGTTGGTTGAAAGGTTCAACCGGACCCTGAAAGGTATGATTATGGGTCTAGCGGAGCCCATGAGACGGAAGTGGGACGTCTTGTTACCATGCCTGTTGTTTGCCTACAGGGAGGTGCCTCAGAAGTCCTTAGGGTTCAGTCCCTTTGAGCTCCTGTATGGCCACCCTGTCAGAGGACCTCTCTCACTGGTGAAGGAGGGTTGGGAAAAGTCCCGTGGGAAAACCCCCCAGGATGTGTTCAGCTATGTGCTGGCCATCCGCAACCAGACACAACGCTTCAGGAAACTCGCTCAGGCGAACCTGGAAGCAAGCCAGGAAGAAATGAAAAGATGGTACGACCAGAATACCACTCTGGTCGAATTTCAACCTGGGCAGAAAGTGTGGGTGATGGCGCCAGTGGAGCCTTGCGCGCTCCAAGACAAGTGGTCTGGGCCATACGAGGTGGTAGAAAGGAAGAGTGAGGTAACCTACCTGGTTAACCTGAAGACTCCCAGGCAGCCCCTGAGAGTTTTGCACGTGAACCGCCTCAAACCACACTTTGAGAGGTCTGAAGTAACCATGCTCATGGCTACAGATGCAGGAATGGAAGAGGATAGTGATCCTCTCCCTGACCTCCTGGCAGTCAAAGAGCAAGATGGGTCAGTGGATGGTGTGGTCCTCTCGCCCACCCTGACCCCAGAACAGCAGAATGACTGTCGCCAAGTGTTGGGTCAGTTCTCCTCTCTGTTCTCCCTGACCCCAGGAGTCACCAACTGGTGCGTCCATGACGTGGACACTGGAGACAGTCTGCCTGTGAAGCAAAAATTTTACAGGGTAGCTGACAAGGTCAGGGCCAGCATCAAGGAAGAAGTTTCCAAGATGTTGGCGCTAGGGGTGATTGAGCCCTCCAGCAGCCCCTGGGCTAGCCCAGTGGTCTTGGTTCCCAAGAAAGCTGCTACCCCCGGTGGCCCGCCAGAACTCCGGTTCTGCGTGGACTACCGTGGGCTCAATGCGGTCACGAAGACTGACGCACACCCTATCCCCAGAGCTGATGAGCTCGTGGATCGGTTGGGAGCTGCCAAGTACCTCAGTACGTTCGATTTGACTTCGGGGTACTGGCAGATTGCCTTAACTGAGGGGGCCAAAGAGAGGTCAGCATTCTCAACGCCAGAGGGGCACTTCCAGTTCCGTGTCATGCCCTTTGGGTTGAAGAATGCCCCTGCCACGTTCCAGAGACTGGTTAACCAGGTACTGTCCGGGCTGGAGGAATTCAGCGCCGCATACCTGGATGACATTGCTGTGTTCAGCTCCACGTGGGAGGAACACTTGCAACACCTCTGCGAAGTGTTGAAGGCTCTGCAGAAGGCAGGCCTCACTATCAAGGCCAGTAAGTGCCAGATAGGGCAGGGATCTGTGGTGTATTTGGGACACCAGGTGGGGAGCGGCCAGGTGGCGCCCCTACAGGCAAAGATTGATACCATTCTGGCTTGGGAGCCCCCCAAGACCCAGACAGAGGTGAGAGCCTTTTTAGGACTCACCGGGTATTACAGACGGTTTGTCAAGGGATATGGCACCATTGTCGCCCCCTTAACAGAACTCACTTCCAAGAAGTTGCCCAAAAGAGTTGACTGGACTGACGCCTGCCAAACTGCTTTTGAGGCCCTGAAGACTGCGATGTGCACAGCACCGGTGCTCAAGGCACCTGACTTTTCCAGTGAGTTCATAGTTCAGACGGACGCTTCAGAGCATGGTGTGGGAGCAGTACTCTCACAAGCCACTGAGGAGAATGGAGACCAGCCAGTAGCTTTCATTAGTCGGAGGCTACTCCCCAGGGAACAGAAGTGGAGTGCGATTGAAAGGGAGGCTTTTGCTGTGGTCTGGGCTCTGAAAAAGTTGAGGCCCTACCTGTTTGGGACTCACTTTCGTGTTCAGACCGACCACAGGCCCCTCAGGTGGTTAATGCACATGAGGGGTGAAAATCCAAAACTGTTGAGGTGGTCCATCTCCCTACAGGGAATGGACTTTACGGTGGAACACCGCCCTGGTACAGAACACGCCAACGCTGATGGTCTGTCCAGGTTTTTCCGCCTTAGTGAAGAGAACTCCCAAGAGGGTGGGTAGTTCTCCCCACTTTCAGCTGGAGGGGACACGTGTTAGACCTGGCATCTTTGGCGTGATTACCCCCATCTTTTTGCCTCTGCCTCCTGTATTTTTGATGCTGTGCTGGATTTCGTTTTTGCTGGTTTAGATGCTTTGGACACTCTGCCACTGCTGACCAGTGCCAGAGTGTAAGTGCTCCCTATGTAAATTGTTATTCTGATTGGATATACATGTTTGGCATATTTGTATTACCATGAAGTCCCTAGTAAAGTGCACTGGGTGTGCCAGGGCTGGTGATGACAAATGCTACTAGTGGGCCTGCAGCACTGATTGTGCCACCCACAGGAGTAGCTCTAAAATGGTGTCTCAGGCCTGCCACTGCAGCGCCTATGGGCAGTTTAGAACTGCCATGTCCTCCTGGTCAGTGTCCCCACTGACCAGGCCTAACCCTTCCCTTTTCGTGCACATCAGTCACCCCTATGGAAGGCCCAAGGTACCCCCCTGGGCAGGGTGCAGTGTATGTGAAAGGTAGAGCATGTACTAGTGCAGGTACCATGCTCTGGTAGTGAATTACAGCCATTTTCGTTTTTCACTATTGTAAGGCTATCTTGCTCCATAGGTTAACATGGGGGATGCTGGCTACAGTGGTTAACAGCATTTCTTCCCATAGGAACAAGATAGGACATAAGTATCTAGTATCCCTGAACTCAGAATTTAATAATACATCTTTTGGGAAAGGTGGTTTTTAAATCCTGTGTTTGAGAACAGCACTTTTAGAAAGTTGCTGTTCTCTTGTCTGACCCTTCTGTGTGCCTGGGCCTGTTTGTGTATTGACTGTCTGGTTTGTGAGTGACAGGGGCTGGGGAATTCCCCCAGAGGCTGGATGAGTCAGCACTAGGCTGAATGAAGCAATTGCAACCTGAGTGGTGGGAGGAGTTAGCACCTGGGCTGAATAGGGCTGTGCCTGCCTGCCACAATGCTGGCTCCACCTCCTGCTGGGCGGCTGAGGACCCTGCCCCTCACTCTGAAAGGAAAGATGCAGCCAGCAAAACAAAGTGCTCAGGATCCACCCAGAACTGGTTCAGACCGGGCTCAGGGCCCACATGCACAGAGAGAACAAAGACTTTAGGGGTATAAGTACAGGACCCCTGACAACAGAAAATTAGATCATCCTGGAATCAAGAAGGAACCTCTGCCAAGGAGAAAGCTGACTCTGAAGAAGGAAGACTGTCCTGCTGTTGCTCTGCTGGACTGACCTGCTGTTGCTTTGCTGCCAAGGAGAGGGGAAGGACTTTGCTGTGAGCTGTGTCCCCTGTCTTGAAGGAATCTCCAAGGGCCTGAGAAGAGCTGGCTCCCTGTTTTGAAGTCCCAGGAACAAAAGGGCTTCACCCCCAGTCTCCTTGAACTCTGCTGAGAGAGTTCTGTCCTTCCTAGAGTGCTTGATCCAGTTGTGGGGCCTCTGGAAGTTGAACCTGAGCTGGGAAGCTTAAGACTAAGCTGAGAAACTTGTGAAGCTGAAAAGTGTCGCATCGCTCGCTTGCGGAGCGCATCCCCGACAGTGCGAGAAGTTCCCGCCGCTACGAAGGTCGAGATCGGCGCAGCGCCTGACATCGCTGCCGGAGCCGTCGCACCCTTCGTTTGCGGGACGCACCAGACCGGTGCGGGAGAATCGAACATCGCTGCGAGTGTCGTCGCAGAGCCTGTCGTCGCTGGGTGAGATCGCCGCACCGCTTGCTTGCGGACCGCATCACGTCGCTGCGAGCACCGTCGCAGAACCATCGCTTCGAGGAGCTGCGAGAGAGAGGATCACCGCTGGACCGCGCATCGTCGCCCCGGAGATCGTCGCAGCCCCTACGAGATCATCGCATCGTGCCTTTTGCGAGAACAGACTTCCCACGGAACCTACGCACCGGAATCTACGCAAGCTGCCTTCCTCCCCATACAGATCGGATTCGTCGCCACACGCCCGCTGCTGCAGCGGGGCTGTCGCATCGCCACCCCAGGGTCTCAGGAGTGACGCATCGCTTGTTTCCACCGCACCAGCTTCCTGCTTGTGGAACTTTGTTGCATCTAAAAGGTACTGTGAGTAAACGTGACGCATCTGTGAACTTTTCACGCATCTGTGGATTATTTTAACGCAACTTAAAGAACTTTGATTACAACCTGAAGAACTCATTTGAAACCGAAACCTTGAACTGTGTATGTTGGATTTTTGCCGTTTTGGTCTTGTGTAGTTTAGAATAAATATCTTTATTTTCCTAAACTGTTGTGGAATCAGTTTGTGGTGTTTTCACTGTGTTACTGTGAGTGTTGGTACAAATACTTAACGCATTGCCTCTGGTTAGCCTAGACTGCTCAGGCCAAGCTACCTTGAGGGCGAGCAGGGGTTATCTGAGAGGGTTATCTCCTTGTCCTGACTAGAAGCAAGGGTCCCTATTTGGACAGTGGTACCTACCTCTGCCAACTAGAGACCCCCAGTTCTAACAGTGATTTTCATGCTTCCAGGGGCCCAAAACACAAGATTTATGGAATGGTTAAAAGTGCATGAAAATGGCCAATTTACTCACTCTGAGTTCTCAAAAAGGGTTTCTTCACCCCGGGAAGTTAATTAAATACCATTTGGAGGCATTTAATGTTCGAGCAAAAACGGCTGATTTTCGACAAAAGAGATAACACCCCCCCATTACGTCATGCTTCAGAAATGTGGAAAATGGTCCGTTTTCAAATGTTTTATTTTTGAACGTCAGTTCACATTTGTAGGTGGATCATCAGTGTTAGAGCTAAAATTAGCATGTTTAAAGTGATTCTCATGCTTCCAGGGGCTCGGGAAGTTAATTAAATACCATTTGGAGGCATTTAATGTTCGAGCAAAAACGGCTGATTTTCGACAAAAGAGATAACACCCCCCATTACGTCATGCTTCAGAAATGTGGAAAATGGTCCGTTTTCAAATGTTTTATTTTTGAACGTCAGTTCACATTTGTAGGTGGATCATCAGTGTTAGAGCTAAAATTAGCATGTTTAAAGTGATTTTCATGCTTCCAGGGGCTCGGGAAGTTAATTAAATACCATTTGGAGGCATTTAATGTTCGAGCAAAAACGGCTGATTTTCGACAAAAGAGATAACACCCCCCCATTACGTCATGCTTCAGAAATGTGGAAAATGGTCCGTTTTCAAATGTTTTATTTTTGAACGTCAGTTCACATTTGTAGGTGGATCATCAGTGTTAGAGCTAAAATTAGCATGTTTAAAGTGATTTTCATGCTTCCAGGGGCTCGGGAAGTTAATTAAATACCATTTGGAGGCATTTAATGTTCGAGCAAAAACGGCTGATTTTCGACAAAAGAGATAACACCCCCCCATTACGTCATGCTTCAGAAATGTGGAAAATGGTCCGTTTTCAAATGTTTTATTTTTGAACGTCAGTTCACATTTGTAGGTGGATCATCAGTGTTAGAGCTAAAATTAGCATGTTTAAAGTGATTTTCATGCTTCCAGGGGCCCAAAACACAAGATTTATGGAATGGTTAAAAGTGCATGAAAATGGCCAATTTACTCACTCTGAGTTCTCAAAAAGGGTTTCTTCACCCCGGGAAGTTAATTAAATATCATTTGGAGGCATTTAATGTTAGAGCAAAAACGGCTGATTTTCGACAAAAGAGATAACACCCCCCCATTACGTCATGCTTCAGAAATGTGGAAAATGGTCCGTTTTCAAATGTTTTATTTTTGAACGTCAGTTCACATTTGTAGGTGGATCATCAGTGTTAGAGCTAAAATTAGCATGTTTAAAGTGATTTTCATGCTTCCAGGGGCTCGGGAAACTAATTAAATACCATTTGGAGGCATTTAATGTTCGAGCAAAAACGGCTGATTTTCGACAAAAGAGATAACACCCCCCCATTACGTCATGCTTCAGAAATGTGGAAAATGGTCCGTTTTCAAATGTTTTATTTTTGAACGTCAGTTCACATTTGTAGGTGGATCATCAGTGTTAGAGCTAAAATTAGCATGTTCAAAGTGATTTTCATGCTTCCAGGGGCCCAAAACACAAGATTTATGGAATGGTTAAAAGTGCATGAAAATGGCCAATTTACTCACTCGGAGTTCTCAAAAAGGGTTTCTTCACCCCGGGAAGTTAATTAAATACCATTTGGAGGCATTTAATGTTCGAGCAAAAACGGCTGATTTTCGACAAAAGAGATAACACCCCCCCATTACGTCATGCTTCAGAAATGTGGAAAATGGTCCGTTTTCAAATGTTTTATTTTTGAACGTCAGTTCACATTTGTAGGTGGATCATCAGTGTTAGAGCTAAAATTAGCATGTTTAAAGTGATTCTCATGCTTCCAGGGGCTCGGGAAGTTAATTAAATACCATTTGGAGGCATTTAATGTTCGAGCAAAAACGGCTGATTTTCGACAAAAGAGATAACACCCCCCCATTACGTCATGCTTCAGAAATGTGGAAAATGGTCCGTTTTCAAATGTTTTATTTTTGAACGTCAGTTCACATTTGTAGGTGGATCATCAGTGTTAGAGCTAAAATTAGCATGTTTAAAGTGATTTTCATGCTTCCAGGGGCTCGGGAAGTTAATTAAATACCATTTGGAGGCATTTAATGTTCGAGCAAAAACGGCTGATTTTCGACAAAAGAGATAACACCCCCCCCATTACGTCATGCTTCAGAAATGTGGAAAATGGTCCGTTTTCAAATGTTTTATTTTTGAACGTCAGTTCACATTTGTAGGTGGATCATCAGTGTTAGAGCTAAAATTAGCATGTTTAAAGTGATTTTCATGCTTCCAGGGGCCCAAAACACAAGATTTATGGAATGGTTAAAAGTGCATGAAAATGGCCAATTTACTCACTCTGAGTTCTCAAAAAGGGTTTCTTCACCCCGGGAAGTTAATTAAATACCATTTGGAGGCATTTAATGTTCGAGCAAAAACGGCTGATTTTCGACAAACGAGATAACACCCCCCCCATTACGTCATGCTTCAGAAATGTGGAAAATGGTCCGTTTTCAAATGTTTTATTTTTGAACGTCAGTTCACATTTGTAGGTGGATCATCAGTGTTAGAGCTAAAATTAGCATGTTTAAAGTGATTTTCATGCTTCCAGGGGCTCGGGAAGTTAATTAAATACCATTTGGAGGCATTTAATGTTCGAGCAAAAACGGCTGATTTTCGACAAAAGAGATAACACCCCCCCCATTACGTCATGCTTCAGAAATGTGGAAAATGGTCCGTTTTCAAATGTTTTATTTTTGAACGTCAGTTCACATTTGTAGGTGGATCATCAGTGTTAGAGCTAAAATTAGCATGTTTAAAGTGATTTTCATGCTTCCAGGGGCCCAAAACACAAGATTTATGGAATGGTTAAAAGTGCATGAAAATGGCCAATTTACTCACTCTGAGTTCTCAAAAAGGGTTTCTTCACCCCGGGAAGTTAATTAAATACCATTTGGAGGCATTTAATGTTCGAGCAAAAACGGCTGATTTTCGACAAAAGAGATAACACCCCCCCATTACGTCATGCTTCAGAAATGTGGAAAATGGTCCGTTTTCAAATGTTTTATTTTTGAACGTCAGTTCACATTTGTAGGTGGATCATCAGTGTTAGAGCTAAAATTAGCATGTTTAAAGTGATTCTCATGCTTCCAGGGGCTCGGGAAGTTAATTAAATACCATTTGGAGGCATTTAATGTTCGAGCAAAAACGGCTGATTTTCGACAAAAGAGATAACACCCCCCATTACGTCATGCTTCAGAAATGTGGAAAATGGTCCGTTTTCAAATGTTTTATTTTTGAACGTCAGTTCACATTTGTAGGTGGATCATCAGTGTTAGAGCTAAAATTAGCATGTTTAAAGTGATTTTCATGCTTCCAGGGGCTCGGGAAGTTAATTAAATACCATTTGGAGGCATTTAATGTTCGAGCAAAAACGGCTGATTTTCGACAAAAGAGATAACACCCCCCCATTACGTCATGCTTCAGAAATGTGGAAAATGGTCCGTTTTCAAATGTTTTATTTTTGAACGTCAGTTCACATTTGTAGGTGGATCATCAGTGTTAGAGCTAAAATTAGCATGTTTAAAGTGATTTTCATGCTTCCAGGGGCTCGGGAAGTTAATTAAATACCATTTGGAGGCATTTAATGTTCGAGCAAAAACGGCTGATTTTCGACAAAAGAGATAACACCCCCCCATTACGTCATGCTTCAGAAATGTGGAAAATGGTCCGTTTTCAAATGTTTTATTTTTGAACGTCAGTTCACATTTGTAGGTGGATCATCAGTGTTAGAGCTAAAATTAGCATGTTTAAAGTGATTTTCATGCTTCCAGGGGCCCAAAACACAAGATTTATGGAATGGTTAAAAGTGCATGAAAATGGCCAATTTACTCACTCTGAGTTCTCAAAAAGGGTTTCTTCACCCCGGGAAGTTAATTAAATATCATTTGGAGGCATTTAATGTTAGAGCAAAAACGGCTGATTTTCGACAAAAGAGATAACACCCCCCCATTACGTCATGCTTCAGAAATGTGGAAAATGGTCCGTTTTCAAATGTTTTATTTTTGAACGTCAGTTCACATTTGTAGGTGGATCATCAGTGTTAGAGCTAAAATTAGCATGTTTAAAGTGATTTTCATGCTTCCAGGGGCTCGGGAAACTAATTAAATACCATTTGGAGGCATTTAATGTTCGAGCAAAAACGGCTGATTTTCGACAAAAGAGATAACACCCCCCCATTACGTCATGCTTCAGAAATGTGGAAAATGGTCCGTTTTCAAATGTTTTATTTTTGAACGTCAGTTCACATTTGTAGGTGGATCATCAGTGTTAGAGCTAAAATTAGCATGTTCAAAGTGATTTTCATGCTTCCAGGGGCCCAAAACACAAGATTTATGGAATGGTTAAAAGTGCATGAAAATGGCCAATTTACTCACTCGGAGTTCTCAAAAAGGGTTTCTTCACCCCGGGAAGTTAATTAAATACCATTTGGAGGCATTTAATGTTCGAGCAAAAACGGCTGATTTTCGACAAAAGAGATAACACCCCCCCATTACGTCATGCTTCAGAAATGTGGAAAATGGTCCGTTTTCAAATGTTTTATTTTTGAACGTCAGTTCACATTTGTAGGTGGATCATCAGTGTTAGAGCTAAAATTAGCATGTTTAAAGTGATTCTCATGCTTCCAGGGGCTCGGGAAGTTAATTAAATACCATTTGGAGGCATTTAATGTTCGAGCAAAAACGGCTGATTTTCGACAAAAGAGATAACACCCCCCCATTACGTCATGCTTCAGAAATGTGGAAAATGGTCCGTTTTCAAATGTTTTATTTTTGAACGTCAGTTCACATTTGTAGGTGGATCATCAGTGTTAGAGCTAAAATTAGCATGTTTAAAGTGATTTTCATGCTTCCAGGGGCTCGGGAAGTTAATTAAATACCATTTGGAGGCATTTAATGTTCGAGCAAAAACGGCTGATTTTCGACAAAAGAGATAACACCCCCCCATTACGTCATGCTTCAGAAATGTGGAAAATGGTCCGTTTTCAAATGTTTTATTTTTGAACGTCAGTTCACATTTGTAGGTGGATCATCAGTGTTAGAGCTAAAATTAGCATGTTTAAAGTGATTTTCATGCTTCCAGGGGCTCGGGAAGTTAATTAAATACCATTTGGAGGCATTTAATGTTCGAGCAAAAACGGCTGATTTTCGACAAAAGAGATAACACCCCCCCATTACGTCATGCTTCAGAAATGTGGAAAATGGTCCGTTTTCAAATGTTTTATTTTTGAACGTCAGTTCACATTTGTAGGTGGATCATCAGTGTTAGAGCTAAAATTAGCATGTTTAAAGTGATTTTCATGCTTCCAGGGGCCCAAAACAAAAGATTTATGGAATGGTTAAAAGTGCATGAAAATGGCCAATTTACTCACTCTGAGTTCTCAAAAAGGGTTTCTTCACCCCGGGAAGTTAATTAAATACCATTTGGAGGCATTTAATGTTCGAGCAAAAACGGCTGATTTTCGACAAAAGAGATAACACCCCCCCATTACGTCATGCTTCAGAAATGTGGAAAATGGTCCATTTTCAAATGTTTTATTTTTGAACGTCAGTTCACATTTGTAGGTGGATCATCAGTGTTAGAGCTAAAATTAGCATGTTTAAAGTGATTTTCATGCTTCCAGGGGCCCAAAACACAAGATTTATGGAATGGTTAAAAGTGCATGAAAATGGCCAATTTACTCACTCTGAGTTCTCAAAAAGGGTTTCTTCACCCCGGGAAGTTAATTAAATACCATTTGGAGGCATTTAATGTTCGAGCAAAAACGGCTGATTTTCGACAAAAGAGATAACACCCCCACATTACGTCAGGCTTCAAAATGTGGAAAATGGTCCGTTTTAAAATGTTTTATTTTTGAACGTCAGTTCACATTTGTAGGTGGATCATCAGTGTTAGAGCTAAAATTAGCATGTTTAAAGTGATTTTCATGCTTCCAGGGGCCCAAAACACAAGATTTATGGAATGGTTAAAAGTGCATGAAAATGGCCAATTTACTCACTCTGAGTTCTCAAAAAGGGTTTCTTCACCCCGGGAAGTTAATTAAATACCATTTGGAGGATTTTAATGTTCGAGCAAAAACGGCTGATTTTCGACGAAAGAGCTAACACCCCCCCATTACGTCATGCTTTAGAAATGTGGAAAATGGTCCGTTTTCAAATGTTTTATTTTTGAACGTCAGTTCACATTTGTAGGTGGATCATCAGTGTTAGAGCTAAAATTAGCATGTTTAAAGTGATTTTCATGCTTCCAGGGGCTCGGGAAGTGAAATAAATACCATTTGGAGGCATTTAATGTTCGAGCAAAAACGGCTGATTTTCGACAAAAGAGATAACACCCCCCCCATTACGTCATGCTTCAGAAATGTGGAAAATGGTCCGTTTTCAAATGTTTTATTTTTGAACGTCAGTTCACATTTGTAGGTGGATCATCAGTGTTAGAGCTAAAATTAGCATGTTTAAAGTGATTTTCATGCTTCCAGGGGCTCGGGAAGTTAATTAAATACCATTTGGAGGCATTTAATGTTCGAGCAAAAACGGCTGATTTTCGACAAAAGAGATAACACCCCCCCCATTACGTCATGCTTCAGAAATGTGGAAAATGGTCCGTTTTCAAATGTTTTATTTTTGAACGTCAGTTCACATTTGTAGGTGGATCATCAGTGTTAGAGCTAAAATTAGCATGTTTAAAGTGATTTTCATGCTTCCAGGGGCCCAAAACACAAGATTTATGGAATGGTTAAAAGTGCATGAAAATGGCCAATTTACTCACTCTGAGTTCTCAAAAAGGGTTTCTTCACCCCGGGAAGTTAATTAAATACCATTTGGAGGATTTTAATGTTCGAGCAAAAACGGCTGATTTTCGACGAAAGAGCTAACACCCCCCCATTACGTCATGCTTTAGAAATGTGGAAAATGGTCCGTTTTCAAATGTTTTATTTTTGAACGTCAGTTCACATTTGTAGGTGGATCATCAGTGTTAGAGCTAAAATTAGCATGTTTAAAGTGATTTTCATGCTTCCAGGGGCTCGGGAAGTGAAATAAAAACCATTTGGAGGCATTTAATGTTCGAGCAAAAACGGCTGATTTTCGACAAAAGAGATAACACCCCCCCATTACGTCATGCTTCAGAAATGTGGAAAATGGTCCGTTTTCAAATGTTTTATTTTTGAACGTCAGTTCACATTTGTAGGTGGATCATCAGTGTTAGAGCTAAAATTAGCATGTTTAAAGTGATTTTCATGCTTCCAGGGGCTCGGGAAGTTAATTAAATACCATTTGGAGGCATTTAATGTTCGAGCAAAAACGGCTGATTTTCGACAAAAGAGATAACACCCCCCCATTACGTCATGCTTCAGAAATGTGGAAAATGGTCCGTTTTCAAATGTTTTATTTTTGAACGTCAGTTCACATTTGTAGGTGGATCATCAGTGTTAGAGCTAAAATTAGCATGTTTAAAGTGATTTTCATGCTTCCAGGGGCCCAAAACACAAGATTTATGGAATGGTTAAAAGTGCATGAAAATGGCCAATTTACTCACTCTGAGTTCTCAAAAAGGGTTTCTTCACCCCGGGAAGTTAATTAAATACCATTTGGAGGATTTTAATGTTCGAGCAAAAACGGCTGATTTTCGACGAAAGAGCTAACACCCCCCCATTACGTCATGCTTTAGAAATGTGGAAAATGGTCCGTTTTCAAATGTTTTATTTTTGAACGTCAGTTCACATTTGTAGGTGGATCATCAGTGTTAGAGCTAAAATTAGCATGTTTAAAGTGATTTTCATGCTTCCAGGGGCTCGGGAAGTGAAATAAATACCATTTGGAGGCATTTAATGTTCGAGCAAAAACGGCTGATTTTCGACAAAAGAGATAACACCCCCCCCATTACGTCATGCTTCAGAAATGTGGAAAATGGTCCGTTTTCAAATGTTTTATTTTTGAACGTCAGTTCACATTTGTAGGTGGATCATCAGTGTTAGAGCTAAAATTAGCATGTTTAAAGTGATTTTCATGCTTCCAGGGGCTCGGGAAGTTAATTAAATACCATTTGGAGGCATTTAATGTTCGAGCAAAAACGGCTGATTTTCGACAAAAGAGATAACACCCCCCCATTACGTCATGCTTCAGAAATGTGGAAAATGGTCCGTTTTCAAATGTTTTATTTTTGAACGTCAGTTCACATTTGTAGGTGGATCATCAGTGTTAGAGCTAAAATTAGCATGTTTAAAGTGGTTTTCATGCTTCCAGGGGCCCAAAACACAAGATTTATGGAATGGTTAAAAGTGCATGAAAATGGCCAATTTACTCACTCTGAGTTCTCAAAAAGGGTTTCTTCACCCCGGGAAGTTAATTAAATACCATTTGGAGGATTTTAATGTTCGAGCAAAAACGGCTGATTTTCGACGAAAGAGCTAACACCCCCCCATTACGTCATGCTTTAGAAATGTGGAAAATGGTCCGTTTTCAAATGTTTTATTTTTGAACGTCAGTTCACATTTGTAGGTGGATCATCAGTGTTAGAGCTAAAATTAGCATGTTTAAAGTGATTTTCATGCTTCCAGGGGCTCGGGAAGTGAAATAAATACCATTTGGAGGCATTTAATGTTCGAGCAAAAACGGCTGATTTTCGACAAAAGAGATAACACCCCCCCCATTACGTCATGCTTCAGAAATGTGGAAAATGGTCCGTTTTCAAATGTTTTATTTTTGAACGTCAGTTCACATTTGTAGGTGGATCATCAGTGTTAGAGCTAAATTAGCATGTTTAAAGTGATTTTCATGCTTCCAGGGGCTCGGGAAGTTAATTAAATACCATTTGGAGGCATTTAATGTTCGAGCAAAAACGGCTGATTTTCGACAAAAGAGATAACACCCCCCCATTACGTCATGCTTCAGAAATGTGGAAAATGGTCCGTTTTCAAATGTTTTATTTTTGAACGTCAGTTCACATTTGTAGGTGGATCATCAGTGTTAGAGCTAAAATTAGCATGTTTAAAGTGATTTTCATGCTTCCAGGGGCCCAAAACACAAGATTTATGGAATGGTTAAAAGTGCATGAAAATGGCCAATTTACTCACTCTGAGTTCTCAAAAAGGGTTTCTTCACCCCGGGAAGTTAATTAAATACCATTTGGAGGCATTTAATGTTCGAGCAAAAACGGCTGATTTTCGACAAAAGAGATAACACCCCCCCATTACGTCATGCTTCAGAAATGTGGAAAATGGTCCGTTTTCAAATGTTTTATTTTTGAACGTCAGTTCACATTTGTAGGTGGATCATCAGTGTTAGAGCTAAAATTAGCATGTTTAAAGTGATTTTCATGCTTCCAGGGGCCCAAAACACAAGATTTATGGAATGGTTAAAAGTGCATGAAAATGGCCAATTTACTCACTCTGAGTTCTCAAAAAGGGTTTCTTCACCCCGGGAAGTTAATTAAATACCATTTGGAGGCATTTAATGTTCGAGCAAAAACTGCTGATTTTCGACAAAAGAGATAACACCCCCCCATTACGTCATGCTTCAGAAATGTGGAAAATGGTCCGTTTTCAAATGTTTTATTTTTGAACGTCAGTTCACATTTGTAGGTGGATCATCAGTGTTAGAGCTAAAATTAGCATGTTTAAAGTGATTTTCATGCTTCCAGGGGCTCGGGAAGTTAATTAAATACCATTTGGAGGCATTTAATGTTCGAGCAAAAACGGCTGATTTTCGACAAAAGAGATAACACCCCCCCATTACGTCATGCTTCAGAAATGTGGAAAATGGTCCGTTTTCAAATGTTTTATTTTTGAACGTCAGTTCACATTTGTAGGTGGATCATCAGTGTTAGAGCTAAAATTAGCATGTTTAAAGTGATTCTCATGCTTCCAGGGGCTCGGGAAGTTAATTAAATACCATTTGGAGGCATTTAATGTTCGAGCAAAAACGGCTGATTTTCGACAAAAGAGATAACACCCCCCCATTACGTCATGCTTCAGAAATGTGGAAAATGGTCCGTTTTCAAATGTTTTATTTTTGAACGTCAGTTCACATTTGTAGGTGGATCATCAGTGTTAGAGCTAAAATTAGCATGTTTAAAGTGATTTTCATGCTTCCAGGGGCTCGGGAAGTTAATTAAATACCATTTGGAGGCATTTAATGTTCGAGCAAAAACGGCTGATTTTCGACAAAAGAGATAACACCCCCCCATTACGTCATGCTTCAGAAATGTGGAAAATGGTCCGTTTTCAAATGTTTTATTTTTGAACGTCAGTTCACATTTGTAGGTGGATCATCAGTGTTAGAGCTAAAATTAGCATGTTTAAAGTGATTTTCATGCTTCCAGGGGCTCGGGAAGTTAATTAAATACCATTTGGAGGCATTTAATGTTCGAGCAAAAACGGCTGATTTTCGACAAAAGAGATAACACCCCCCCATTACGTCATGCTTCAGAAATGTGGAAAATGGTCCGTTTTCAAATGTTTTATTTTTGAACGTCAGTTCACATTTGTAGGTGGATCATCAGTGTTAGAGCTAAAATTAGCATGTTTAAAGTGATTTTCATGCTTCCAGGGGCCCAAAACACAAGATTTATGGAATGGTTAAAAGTGCATGAAAATGGCCAATTTACTCACTCTGAGTTCTCAAAAAGGGTTTCTTCACCCCGGGAAGTTAATTAAATACCATTTGGAGGCATTTAATGTTCGAGCAAAAACGGCTGATTTTCGACAAAAGAGATAACACCCCCCCATTACGTCATGCTTCAGAAATGTGGAAAATGGTCCGTTTTCAAATGTTTTATTTTTGAACGTCAGTTCACATTTGTAGGTGGATCATCAGTGTTAGAGCTAAAATTAGCATGTTTAAAGTGATTTTCATGCTTCCAGGGGCCCAAAACACAAGATTTATGGAATGGTTAAAAGTGCATGAAAATGGCCAATTTACTCACTCTGAGTTCTCAAAAAGGGTTTCTTCACCCCGGGAAGTTAATTAAATACCATTTGGAGGATTTTAATGTTCGAGCAAAAACGGCTGATTTTCGACGAAAGAGCTAACACCCCCCCATTACGTCATGCTTTAGAAATGTGGAAAATGGTCCGTTTTCAAATGTTTTATTTTTGAACGTCAGTTCACATTTGTAGGTGGATCATCAGTGTTAGAGCTAAAATTAGCATGTTTAAAGTGATTTTCATGCTTCCAGGGGCTCGGGAAGTGAAATAAAAACCATTTGGAGGCATTTAATGTTCGAGCAAAAACGGCTGATTTTCGACAAAAGAGATAACACCCCCCCATTACGTCATGCTTCAGAAATGTGGAAAATGGTCCGTTTTCAAATGTTTTATTTTTGAACGTCAGTTCACATTTGTAGGTGGATCATCAGTGTTAGAGCTAAAATTAGCATGTTTAAAGTGATTTTCATGCTTCCAGGGGCTCGGGAAGTTAATTAAATACCATTTGGAGGCATTTAATGTTCGAGCAAAAACGGCTGATTTTCGACAAAAGAGATAACACCCCCCCATTACGTCATGCTTCAGAAATGTGGAAAATGGTCCGTTTTCAAATGTTTTATTTTTGAACGTCAGTTCACATTTGTAGGTGGATCATCAGTGTTAGAGCTAAAATTAGCATGTTTAAAGTGATTTTCATGCTTCCAGGGGCCCAAAACACAAGATTTATGGAATGGTTAAAAGTGCATGAAAATGGCCAATTTACTCACTCTGAGTTCTCAAAAAGGGTTTCTTCACCCCGGGAAGTTAATTAAATACCATTTGGAGGATTTTAATGTTCGAGCAAAAACGGCTGATTTTCGACGAAAGAGCTAACACCCCCCCATTACGTCATGCTTTAGAAATGTGGAAAATGGTCCGTTTTCAAATGTTTTATTTTTGAACGTCAGTTCACATTTGTAGGTGGATCATCAGTGTTAGAGCTAAAATTAGCATGTTTAAAGTGATTTTCATGCTTCCAGGGGCTCAGGAAGTGAAATAAAAACCATTTGGAGGCATTTAATGTTCGAGCAAAAACGGCTGATTTTCGACAAAAGAGATAACACCCCCCCATTACGTCATGCTTCAGAAATGTGGAAAATGGTCCGTTTTCAAATGTTTTATTTTTGAACGTCAGTTCACATTTGTAGGTGGATCATCAGTGTTAGAGCTAAAATTAGCATGTTTAAAGTGATTTTCATGCTTCCAGGGGCCCAAAACACAAGATTTATGGAATGGTTAAAAGTGCATGAAAATGGCCAATTTACTCACTCTGAGTTCTCAAAAAGGGTTTCTTCACCCCGGGAAGTTAATTAAATACCATTTGGAGGATTTTAATGTTCGAGCAAAAACGGCTGATTTTCGACGAAAGAGCTAACACCCCCCCATTACGTCATGCTTTAGAAATGTGGAAAATGGTCCGTTTTCAAATGTTTTATTTTTGAACGTCAGTTCACATTTGTAGGTGGATCATCAGTGTTAGAGCTAAAATTAGCATGTTTAAAGTGATTTTCATGCTTCCAGGGGCTCGGGAAGTGAAATAAATACCATTTGGAGGCATTTAATGTTCGAGCAAAAACGGCTGATTTTCGACAAAAGAGATAACACCCCCCCATTACGTCATGCTTCAGAAATGTGGAAAATGGTCCGTTTTCAAATGTTTTATTTTTGAACGTCAGTTCACATTTGTAGGTGGATCATCAGTGTTAGAGCTAAAATTAGCATGTTTAAAGTGATTTTCATGCTTCCAGGGGCTCGGGAAGTTAATTAAATACCATTTGGAGGCATTTAATGTTCGAGCAAAAACGGCTGATTTTCGACAAAAGAGATAACACCCCCCCCATTACGACATGCTTCAGAAATGTGGAAAATGGTCCGTTTTCAAATGTTTTATTTTTGAACGTCAGTTCACATTTGTAGGTGGATCATCAGTGTTAGAGCTAAAATTAGCATGTTTAAAGTGATTTTCATGCTTCCAGGGGCCCAAAACACAAGATTTATGGAATGGTTAAAAGTGCATGAAAATGGCCAATTTACTCACTCTGAGTTCTCAAAAAGGGTTTCTTCACCCCGGGAAGTTAATTAAATACCATTTGGAGGCATTTAATGTTCGAGCAAAAACGGCTGATTTTCGACAAAAGAGATAACACCCCCCCATTACGTCATGCTTCAGAAATGTGGAAAATGGTCCGTTTTCAAATGTTTTATTTTTGAACGTCAGTTCACATTTGTAGGTGGATCATCAGTGTTAGAGCTAAAATTAGCATGTTTAAAGTGATTTTCATGCTTCCAGGGGCTCGGGAAGTTAATTAAATACCATTTGGAGGCATTTAATGTTCGAGCAAAAACGGCTGATTTTCGACAAAAGAGATAACACCCCCCCATTACGTCATGCTTCAGAAATGTGGAAAATGGTCCGTTTTCAAATGTTTTATTTTTGAACATCAGTTCACATTTGTAGGTGGATCATCAGTGTTAGAGCTAAAATTAGCATGTTTAAAGTGATTTTCATGCTTCCAGGGGCTCGGGAAGTTAATTAAATACCATTTGGAGGCATTTAATGTTCGAGCAAAAACGGCTGATTTTCGACAAAAGAGATAACACCCCCCCATTACGTCATGCTTCAGAAATGTGGAAAATGGTCCGTTTTCAAATGTTTTATTTTTGAACGTCAGTTCACATTTGTAGGTGGATCATCAGTGTTAGAGCTAAAATTAGCATGTTTAAAGTGATTTTCATGCTTCCAGGGGCCCAAAACACAAGATTTATGGAATGGTTAAAAGTGCATGAAAATGGCCAATTTACTCACTCTGAGTTCTCAAAAAGGGTTTCTTCACCCCGGGAAGTTAATTAAATATCATTTGGAGGCATTTAATGTTAGAGCAAAAACGGCTGATTTTCGACAAAAGAGATAACACCCCCCCATTACGTCATGCTTCAGAAATGTGGAAAATGGTCCGTTTTCAAATGTTTTATTTTTGAACGTCAGTTCACATTTGTAGGTGGATCATCAGTGTTAGAGCTAAAATTAGCATGTTTAAAGTGATTTTCATGCTTCCAGGGGCTCGGGAAACTAATTAAATACCATTTGGAGGCATTTAATGTTCGAGCAAAAACGGCTGATTTTCGACAAAAGAGATAACACCCCCCCATTACGTCATGCTTCAGAAATGTGGAAAATGGTCCGTTTTCAAATGTTTTATTTTTGAACGTCAGTTCACATTTGTAGGTGGATCATCAGTGTTAGAGCTAAAATTAGCATGTTCAAAGTGATTTTCATGCTTCCAGGGGCCCAAAACACAAGATTTATGGAATGGTTAAAAGTGCATGAAAATGGCCAATTTACTCACTCGGAGTTCTCAAAAAGGGTTTCTTCACCCCGGGAAGTTAATTAAATACCATTTGGAGGCATTTAATGTTCGAGCAAAAACGGCTGATTTTCGACAAAAGAGATAACACCCCCCCATTACGTCATGCTTCAGAAATGTGGAAAATGGTCCGTTTTCAAATGTTTTATTTTTGAACGTCAGTTCACATTTGTAGGTGGATCATCAGTGTTAGAGCTAAAATTAGCATGTTTAAAGTGATTCTCATGCTTCCAGGGGCTCGGGAAGTTAATTAAATACCATTTGGAGGCATTTAATGTTCGAGCAAAAACAGCTGATTTTCGACAAAAGAGATAACACCCCCCCATTACGTCATGCTTCAGAAATGTGGAAAATGGTCCGTTTTCAAATGTTTTATTTTTGAACGTCAGTTCACATTTGTAGGTGGATCATCAGTGTTAGAGCTAAAATTAGCATGTTTAAAGTGATTTTCATGCTTCCAGGGGCTCGGGAAGTTAATTAAATACCATTTGGAGGCATTTAATGTTCGAGCAAAAACGGCTGATTTTCGACAAAAGAGATAACACCCCCCCATTACGTCATGCTTCAGAAATGTGGAAAATGGTCCGTTTTCAAATGTTTTATTTTTGAACGTCAGTTCACATTTGTAGGTGGATCATCAGTGTTAGAGCTAAAATTAGCATGTTTAAAGTGATTTTCATGCTTCCAGGGGCTCGGGAAGTTAATTAAATACCATTTGGAGGCATTTAATGTTCGAGCAAAAACGGCTGATTTTCGACAAAAGAGATAACACCCCCCCATTACGTCATGCTTCAGAAATGTGGAAAATGGTCCATTTTCAAATGTTTTATTTTTGAACGTCAGTTCACATTTGTAGGTGGATCATCAGTGTTAGAGCTAAAATTAGCATGTTTAAAGTGATTTTCATGCTTCCAGGGGCCCAAAACAAAAGATTTATGGAATGGTTAAAAGTGCATGAAAATGGCCAATTTACTCACTCTGAGTTCTCAAAAAGGGTTTCTTCACCCCGGGAAGTTAATTAAATACCATTTGGAGGCATTTAATGTTCGAGCAAAAACGGCTGATTTTCGACAAAAGAGATAACACCCCCCCATTACGTCATGCTTCAGAAATGTGGAAAATGGTCCGTTTTCAAATGTTTTATTTTTGAACGTCAGTTCACATTTGTAGGTGGATCATCAGTGTTAGAGCTAAAATTAGCATGTTTAAAGTGATTTTCATGCTTCCAGGGGCCCAAAACACAAGATTTATGGAATGGTTAAAAGTGCATGAAAATGGCCAATTTACTCACTCTGAGTTGTCAAAAAGGGTTTCTTCACCCCGGGAAGTTAATTAAATACCATTTGGAGGATTTTAATGTTCGAGCAAAAACGGCTGATTTTCGACGAAAGAGCTAACACCCCCCCATTACGTCATGCTTTAGAAATGTGGAAAATGGTCCGTTTTCAAATGTTTTATTTTTGAACGTCAGTTCACATTTGTAGGTGGATCATCAGTGTTAGAGCTAAAATTAGCATGTTTAAAGTGATTTTCATGCTTCCAGGGGCTCGGGAAGTGAAATAAAAACCATTTGGAGGCATTTAATGTTCGAGCAAAAACGGCTGATTTTCGACAAAAGAGATAACACCCCCCCATTACGTCATGCTTCAGAAATGTGGAAAATGGTCCGTTTTCAAATGTTTTATTTTTGAACGTCAGTTCACATTTGTAGGTGGATCATCAGTGTTAGAGCTAAAATTAGCATGTTTAAAGTGATTTTCATGCTTCCAGGGGCTCGGGAAGTTAATTAAATACCATTTGGAGGCATTTAATGTTCGAGCAAAAACGGCTGATTTTCGACAAAAGAGATAACACCCCCACATTACGTCAGGCTTCAAAATGTGGAAAATGGTCCGTTTTAAAATGTTTTATTTTTGAACGTCAGTTCACATTTGTAGGTGGATCATCAGTGTTAGAGCTAAAATTAGCATGTTTAAAGTGATTTTCATGCTTCCAGGGGCCCAAAACACAAGATTTATGGAATGGTTAAAAGTGCATGAAAATGGCCAATTTACTCACTCTGAGTTCTCAAAAAGGGTTTCTTCACCCCGGGAAGTTAATTAAATACCATTTGGAGGATTTTAATGTTCGAGCAAAAACGGCTGATTTTCGACGAAAGAGCTAACACCCCCCCATTACGTCATGCTTTAGAAATGTGGAAAATGGTCCGTTTTCAAATGTTTTATTTTTGAACGTCAGTTCACATTTGTAGGTGGATCATCAGTGTTAGAGCTAAAATTAGCATGTTTAAAGTGATTTTCATGCTTCCAGGGGCTCGGGAAGTGAAATAAATACCATTTGGAGGCATTTAATGTTCGAGCAAAAACGGCTGATTTTCGACAAAAGAGATAACACCCCCCCCATTACGTCATGCTTCAGAAATGTGGAAAATGGTCCGTTTTCAAATGTTTTATTTTTGAACGTCAGTTCACATTTGTAGGTGGATCATCAGTGTTAGAGCTAAAATTAGCATGTTTAAAGTGATTTTCATGCTTCCAGGGGCTCGGGAAGTTAATTAAATACCATTTGGAGGCATTTAATGTTCGAGCAAAAACGGCTGATTTTCGACAAAAGAGATAACACCCCCCCATTACGTCATGCTTCAGAAATGTGGAAAATGGTCCGTTTTCAAATGTTTTATTTTTGAACGTCAGTTCACATTTGTAGGTGGATCATCAGTGTTAGAGCTAAAATTAGCATGTTTAAAGTGATTTTCATGCTTCCAGGGGCTCGGGAAGTTAATTAAATACCATTTGGAGGCATTTAATGTTCGAGCAAAAACGGCTGATTTTCGACAAAAGAGATAACACCCCCCCATTACGTCATGCTTCAGAAATGTGGAAAATGGTCCGTTTTCAAATGTTTTATTTTTGAACGTCAGTTCACATTTGTAGGTGGATCATCAGTGTTAGAGCTAAAATTAGCATGTTTAAAGTGATTTTCATGCTTCCAGGGGCTCGGGAAGTTAATTAAATACCATTTGGAGGCATTTAATGTTCGAGCAAAAACGGCTGATTTTCGACAAAAGAGATAACACCCCCCCATTACGTCATGCTTCAGAAATGTGGAAAATGGTCCGTTTTCAAATGTTTTATTTTTGAACGTCAGTTCACATTTGTAGGTGGATCATCAGTGTTAGAGCTAAAATTAGCATGTTTAAAGTGATTTTCATGCTTCCAGGGGCCCAAAACACAAGATTTATGGAATGGTTAAAAGTGCATGAAAATGGCCAATTTACTCACTCTGAGTTCTCAAAAAGGGTTTCTTCACCCCGGGAAGTTAATTAAATATCATTTGGAGGCATTTAATGTTAGAGCAAAAACGGCTGATTTTCGACAAAAGAGATAACACCCCCCCATTACGTCATGCTTCAGAAATGTGGAAAATGGTCCGTTTTCAAATGTTTTATTTTTGAACGTCAGTTCACATTTGTAGGTGGATCATCAGTGTTAGAGCTAAAATTAGTATGTTTAAAGTGATTTTCATGCTTCCAGGGGCTCGGGAAACTAATTAAATACCATTTGGAGGCATTTAATGTTCGAGCAAAAACGGCTGATTTTCGACAAAAGAGATAACACCCCCCCATTACGTCATGCTTCAGAAATGTGGAAAATGGTCCGTTTTCAAATGTTTTATTTTTGAACGTCAGTTCACATTTGTAGGTGGATCATCAGTGTTAGAGCTAAAATTAGCATGTTCAAAGTGATTTTCATGCTTCCAGGGGCCCAAAACACAAGATTTATGGAATGGTTAAAAGTGCATGAAAATGGCCAATTTACTCACTCGGAGTTCTCAAAAAGGGTTTCTTCACCCCGGGAAGTTAATTAAATACCATTTGGAGGCATTTAATGTTCGAGCAAAAACGGCTGATTTTCGACAAAAGAGATAACACCCCCCCATTACGTCGTGCTTCAGAAATGTGGAAAATGGTCCGTTTTCAAATGTTTTATTTTTGAACGTCAGTTCACATTTGTAGGTGGATCATCAGTGTTAGAGCTAAAATTAGCATGTTTAAAGTGATTCTCATGCTTCCAGGGGCTCGGGAAGTTAATTAAATACCATTTGGAGGCATTTAATGTTCGAGCAAAAACAGCTGATTTTCGACAAAAGAGATAACACCCCCCCATTACGTCATGCTTCAGAAATGTGGAAAATGGTCCGTTTTCAAATGTTTTATTTTTGAACGTCAGTTCACATTTGTAGGTGGATCATCAGTGTTAGAGCTAAAATTAGCATGTTTAAAGTGATTTTCATGCTTCCAGGGGCTCGGGAAGTTAATTAAATACCATTTGGAGGCATTTAATGTTCGAGCAAAAACGGCTGATTTTCGACAAAAGAGATAACACCCCCCCATTACGTCATGCTTCAGAAATGTGGAAAATGGTCCGTTTTCAAATGTTTTATTTTTGAACGTCAGTTCACATTTGTAGGTGGATCATCAGTGTTAGAGCTAAAATTAGCATGTTTAAAGTGATTTTCATGCTTCCAGGGGCCCAAAACACAAGATTTATGGAATGGTTAAAAGTGCATGAAAATGGCCAATTTACTCACTCTGAGTTCTCAAAAAGGGTTTCTTCACCCCGGGAAGTTAATTAAATACCATTTGGAGGCATTTAATGTTCGAGCAAAAACGGCTGATTTTCGACAAAAGAGATAACACCCCCCCATTACGTCATGCTTCAGAAATGTGGAAAATGGTCCGTTTTCAAATGTTTTATTTTTGAACGTCAGTTCACATTTGTAGGTGGATCATCAGTGTTAGAGCTAAAATTAGCATGTTTAAAGTGATTTTCATGCTTCCAGGGGCTCGGGAAGTTAATTAAATACCATTTGGAGGCATTTAATGTTCGAGCAAAAACGGCTGATTTTCGACAAAAGAGATAACACCCCCCCATTATGTCATGCTTCAGAAATGTGGAAAATGGTCCGTTTTCAAATGTTTTATTTTTGAACGTCAGTTCACATTTGTAGGTGGATCATCAGTGTTAGAGCTAAAATTAGCATGTTTAAAGTGATTTTCATGCTTCCAGGGGCTCGGGAAGTTAATTAAATACCATTTGGAGGCATTTAATGTTCGAGCAAAAACGGCTGATTTTCGACAAAAGAGATAACACCCCCCCATTACGTCATGCTTCAGAAATGTGGAAAATGGTCCGTTTTCAAATGTTTTATTTTTGAACGTCAGTTCACATTTGTAGGTGGATCATCAGTGTTAGAGCTAAAATTAGCATGTTTAAAGTGATTTTCATGCTTCCAGGGGCCCAAAACAAAAGATTTATGGAATGGTTAAAAGTGCATGAAAATGGCCAATTTACTCACTCTGAGTTCTCAAAAAGGGTTTCTTCACCCCGGGAAGTTAATTAAATACCATTTGGAGGCATTTAATGTTCGAGCAAAAACGGCTGATTTTCGACAAAAGAGATAACACCCCCCCATTACGTCATGCTTCAGAAATGTGGAAAATGGTCCGTTTTCAAATGTTTTATTTTTGAACGTCAGTTCACATTTGTAGGTGGATCATCAGTGTTAGAGCTAAAATTAGCATGTTTAAAGTGATTTTCATGCTTCCAGGGGCCCAAAACACAAGATTTATGGAATGGTTAAAAGTGCATGAAAATGGCCAATTTACTCACTCTGAGTTCTCAAAAAGGGTTTCTTCACCCCGGGAAGTTAATTAAATACCATTTGGAGGATTTTAATGTTCGAGCAAAAACGGCTGATTTTCGACGAAAGAGCTAACACCCCCCCATTACGTCATGCTTTAGAAATGTGGAAAATGGTCCGTTTTCAAATGTTTTATTTTTGAACGTCAGTTCACATTTGTAGGTGGATCATCAGTGTTAGAGCTAAAATTAGCATGTTTAAAGTGATTTTCATGCTTCCAGGGGCTCGGGAAGTGAAATAAAAACCATTTGGAGGCATTTAATGTTCGAGCAAAAACGGCTGATTTTCGACAAAAGAGATAACACCCCCCCATTACGTCATGCTTCAGAAATGTGGAAAATGGTCCGTTTTCAAATGTTTTATTTTTGAACGTCAGTTCACATTTGTAGGTGGATCATCAGTGTTAGAGCTAAAATTAGCATGTTTAAAGTGATTTTCATGCTTCCAGGGGCTCGGGAAGTTAATTAAATACCATTTGGAGGCATTTAATGTTCGAGCAAAAACGGCTGATTTTCGACAAAAGAGATAACACCCCCACATTACGTCAGGCTTCAAAATGTGGAAAATGGTCCGTTTTAAAATGTTTTATTTTTGAACGTCAGTTCACATTTGTAGGTGGATCATCAGTGTTAGAGCTAAAATTAGCATGTTTAAAGTGATTTTCATGCTTCCAGGGGCCCAAAACACAAGATTTATGGAATGGTTAAAAGTGCATGAAAATGGCCAATTTACTCACTCTGAGTTCTCAAAAAGGGTTTCTTCACCCCGGGAAGTTAATTAAATACCATTTGGAGGATTTTAATGTTCGAGCAAAAACGGCTGATTTTCGACGAAAGAGCTAACACCCCCCCATTACGTCATGCTTTAGAAATGTGGAAAATGGTCCGTTTTCAAATGTTTTATTTTTGAACGTCAGTTCACATTTGTAGGTGGATCATCAGTGTTAGAGCTAAAATTAGCATGTTTAAAGTGATTTTCATGCTTCCAGGGGCTCGGGAAGTGAAATAAAAACCATTTGGAGGCATTTAATGTTCGAGCAAAAACGGCTGATTTTCGACAAAAGAGATAACACCCCCCCATTACGTCATGCTTCAGAAATGTGGAAAATGGTCCGTTTTCAAATGTTTTATTTTTGAACGTCAGTTCACATTTGTAGGTGGATCATCAGTGTTAGAGCTAAAATTAGCATGTTTAAAGTGATTTTCATGCTTCCAGGGGCTCGGGAAGTTAATTAAATACCATTTGGAGGCATTTAATGTTCGAGCAAAAACGGCTGATTTTCGACAAAAGAGATAACACCCCCACATTACGTCAGGCTTCAAAATGTGGAAAATGGTCCGTTTTAAAATGTTTTATTTTTGAACGTCAGTTCACATTTGTAGGTGGATCATCAGTGTTAGAGCTAAAATTAGCATGTTTAAAGTGATTTTCATGCTTCCAGGGGCCCAAAACACAAGATTTATGGAATGGTTAAAAGTGCATGAAAATGGCCAATTTACTCACTCTGAGTTCTCAAAAAGGGTTTCTTCACCCCGGGAAGTTAATTAAATACCATTTGGAGGATTTTAATGTTCGAGCAAAAACGGCTGATTTTCGACGAAAGAGCTAACACCCCCCCATTACGTCATGCTTTAGAAATGTGGAAAATGGTCCGTTTTCAAATGTTTTATTTTTGAACGTCAGTTCACATTTGTAGGTGGATCATCAGTGTTAGAGCTAAAATTAGCATGTTTAAAGTGATTTTCATGCTTCCAGGGGCTCGGGAAGTGAAATAAATACCATTTGGAGGCATTTAATGTTCGAGCAAAAACGGCTGATTTTCGACAAAAGAGATAACACCCCCCCCATTACGTCATGCTTCAGAAATGTGGAAAATGGTCCGTTTTCAAATGTTTTATTTTTGAACGTCAGTTCACATTTGTAGGTGGATCATCAGTGTTAGAGCTAAAATTAGCATGTTTAAAGTGATTTTCATGCTTCCAGGGGCTCGGGAAGTTAATTAAATACCATTTGGAGGCATTTAATGTTCGAGCAAAAACGGCTGATTTTCGACAAAAGAGATAACACCCCCCCATTACGTCATGCTTCAGAAATGTGGAAAATGGTCCGTTTTCAAATGTTTTATTTTTGAACGTCAGTTCACATTTGTAGGTGGATCATCAGTGTTAGAGCTAAAATTAGCATGTTTAAAGTGATTTTCATGCTTCCAGGGGCTCGGGAAGTTAATTAAATACCATTTGGAGGCATTTAATGTTCGAGCAAAAACGGCTGATTTTCGACAAAAGAGATAACACCCCCCCATTACGTCATGCTTCAGAAATGTGGAAAATGGTCCGTTTTCAAATGTTTTATTTTTGAACGTCAGTTCACATTTGTAGGTGGATCATCAGTGTTAGAGCTAAAATTAGCATGTTTAAAGTGATTTTCATGCTTCCAGGGGCTCGGGAAGTTAATTAAATACCATTTGGAGGCATTTAATGTTCGAGCAAAAACGGCTGATTTTCGACAAAAGAGATAACACCCCCCCATTACGTCATGCTTCAGAAATGTGGAAAATGGTCCGTTTTCAAATGTTTTATTTTTGAACGTCAGTTCACATTTGTAGGTGGATCATCAGTGTTAGAGCTAAAATTAGCATGTTTAAAGTGATTTTCATGCTTCCAGGGGCCCAAAACACAAGATTTATGGAATGGTTAAAAGTGCATGAAAATGGCCAATTTACTCACTCTGAGTTCTCAAAAAGGGTTTCTTCACCCCGGGAAGTTAATTAAATATCATTTGGAGGCATTTAATGTTAGAGCAAAAACGGCTGATTTTCGACAAAAGAGATAACACCCCCCCATTACGTCATGCTTCAGAAATGTGGAAAATGGTCCGTTTTCAAATGTTTTATTTTTGAACGTCAGTTCACATTTGTAGGTGGATCATCAGTGTTAGAGCTAAAATTAGTATGTTTAAAGTGATTTTCATGCTTCCAGGGGCTCGGGAAACTAATTAAATACCATTTGGAGGCATTTAATGTTCGAGCAAAAACGGCTGATTTTCGACAAAAGAGATAACACCCCCCCATTACGTCATGCTTCAGAAATGTGGAAAATGGTCCGTTTTCAAATGTTTTATTTTTGAACGTCAGTTCACATTTGTAGGTGGATCATCAGTGTTAGAGCTAAAATTAGCATGTTCAAAGTGATTTTCATGCTTCCAGGGGCCCAAAACACAAGATTTATGGAATGGTTAAAAGTGCATGAAAATGGCCAATTTACTCACTCGGAGTTCTCAAAAAGGGTTTCTTCACCCCGGGAAGTTAATTAAATACCATTTGGAGGCATTTAATGTTCGAGCAAAAACGGCTGATTTTCGACAAAAGAGATAACACCCCCCCATTACGTCGTGCTTCAGAAATGTGGAAAATGGTCCGTTTTCAAATGTTTTATTTTTGAACGTCAGTTCACATTTGTAGGTGGATCATCAGTGTTAGAGCTAAAATTAGCATGTTTAAAGTGATTCTCATGCTTCCAGGGGCTCGGGAAGTTAATTAAATACCATTTGGAGGCATTTAATGTTCGAGCAAAAACAGCTGATTTTCGACAAAAGAGATAACACCCCCCCATTACGTCATGCTTCAGAAATGTGGAAAATGGTCCGTTTTCAAATGTTTTATTTTTGAACGTCAGTTCACATTTGTAGGTGGATCATCAGTGTTAGAGCTAAAATTAGCATGTTTAAAGTGATTTTCATGCTTCCAGGGGCTCGGGAAGTTAATTAAATACCATTTGGAGGCATTTAATGTTCGAGCAAAAACGGCTGATTTTCGACAAAAGAGATAACACCCCCCCATTACGTCATGCTTCAGAAATGTGGAAAATGGTCCGTTTTCAAATGTTTTATTTTTGAACGTCAGTTCACATTTGTAGGTGGATCATCAGTGTTAGAGCTAAAATTAGCATGTTTAAAGTGATTTTCATGCTTCCAGGGGCCCAAAACACAAGATTTATGGAATGGTTAAAAGTGCATGAAAATGGCCAATTTACTCACTCTGAGTTCTCAAAAAGGGTTTCTTCACCCCGGGAAGTTAATTAAATACCATTTGGAGGCATTTAATGTTCGAGCAAAAACGGCTGATTTTCGACAAAAGAGATAACACCCCCCCATTACGTCATGCTTCAGAAATGTGGAAAATG
This sequence comes from Lissotriton vulgaris, assembly GCF_964263255.1. NCBI lineage: Eukaryota > Metazoa > Chordata > Amphibia > Caudata > Salamandridae > Lissotriton > Lissotriton vulgaris. The sequence goes on from NW_028251232.1 coordinate 88,997, forward strand.
GTCCGTTTTCAAATGTTTTATTTTTGAACGTCAGTTCACATTTGTAGGTGGATCATCAGTGTTAGAGCTAAAATTAGCATGTTTAAAGTGATTTTCATGCTTCCAGGGGCTCGGGAAGTTAATTAAATACCATTTGGAGGCATTTAATGTTCGAGCAAAAACGGCTGATTTTCGACAAAAGAGATAACACCCCCCCATTACGTCATGCTTCAGAAATGTGGAAAATGGTCCGTTTTCAAATGTTTTATTTTTGAACGTCAGTTCACATTTGTAGGTGGATCATCAGTGTTAGAGCTAAAATTAGCATGTTTAAAGTGATTTTCATGCTTCCAGGGGCTCGGGAAGTTAATTAAATACCATTTGGAGGCATTTAATGTTCGAGCAAAAACGGCTGATTTTCGACAAAAGAGATAACACCCCCCCATTACGTCATGCTTCAGAAATGTGGAAAATGGTCCGTTTTCAAATGTTTTATTTTTGAACGTCAGTTCACATTTGTAGGTGGATCATCAGTGTTAGAGCTAAAATTAGCATGTTTAAAGTGATTTTCATGCTTCCAGGGGCCCAAAACAAAAGATTTATGGAATGGTTAAAAGTGCATGAAAATGGCCAATTTACTCACTCTGAGTTCTCAAAAAGGGTTTCTTCACCCCGGGAAGTTAATTAAATACCATTTGGAGGCATTTAATGTTCGAGCAAAAACGGCTGATTTTCGACAAAAGAGATAACACCCCCCCATTACGTCATGCTTCAGAAATGTGGAAAATGGTCCGTTTTCAAATGTTTTATTTTTGAACGTCAGTTCACATTTGTAGGTGGATCATCAGTGTTAGAGCTAAAATTAGCATGTTTAAAGTGATTTTCATGCTTCCACGGGCCCAAAACACAAGATTTATGGAATGGTTAAAAGTGCATGAAAATGGCCAATTTACTCACTCTGAGTTCTCAAAAAGGGTTTCTTCACCCCGGGAAGTTAATTAAATACCATTTGGAGGATTTTAATGTTCGAGCAAAAACGGCTGATTTTCGACGAAAGAGCTAACACCCCCCCATTACGTCATGCTTTAGAAATGTGGAAAATGGTCCGTTTTCAAATGTTTTATTTTTGAACGTCAGTTCACATTTGTAGGTGGATCATCAGTGTTAGAGCTAAAATTAGCATGTTTAAAGTGATTTTCATGCTTCCAGGGGCTCGGGAAGTGAAATAAAAACCATTTGGAGGCATTTAATGTTCGAGCAAAAACGGCTGATTTTCGACAAAAGAGATAACACCCCCCCATTACGTCATGCTTCAGAAATGTGGAAAATGGTCCGTTTTCAAATGTTTTATTTTTGAACGTCAGTTCACATTTGTAGGTGGATCATCAGTGTTAGAGCTAAAATTAGCATGTTTAAAGTGATTTTCATGCTTCCAGGGGCTCGGGAAGTTAATTAAATACCATTTGGAGGCATTTAATGTTCGAGCAAAAACGGCTGATTTTCGACAAAAGAGATAACACCCCCACATTACGTCAGGCTTCAAAATGTGGAAAATGGTCCGTTTTAAAATGTTTTATTTTTGAACGTCAGTTCACATTTGTAGGTGGATCATCAGTGTTAGAGCTAAAATTAGCATGTTTAAAGTGATTTTCATGCTTCCAGGGGCCCAAAACACAAGATTTATGGAATGGTTAAAAGTGCATGAAAATGGCCAATTTACTCACTCTGAGTTCTCAAAAAGGGTTTCTTCACCCCGGGAAGTTAATTAAATACCATTTGGAGGATTTTAATGTTCGAGCAAAAACGGCTGATTTTCGACGAAAGAGCTAACACCCCCCCATTACGTCATGCTTTAGAAATGTGGAAAATGGTCCGTTTTCAAATGTTTTATTTTTGAACGTCAGTTCACATTTGTAGGTGGATCATCAGTGTTAGAGCTAAAATTAGCATGTTTAAAGTGATTTTCATGCTTCCAGGGGCTCGGGAAGTGAAATAAATACCATTTGGAGGCATTTAATGTTCGAGCAAAAACGGCTGATTTTCGACAAAAGAGATAACACCCCCCCCATTACGTCATGCTTCAGAAATGTGGAAAATGGTCAGTTTTCAAATGTTTTATTTTTGAACGTCAGTTCACATTTGTAGGTGGATCATCAGTGTTAGAGCTAAAATTAGCATGTTTAAAGTGATTTTCATGCTTCCAGGGGCTCGGGAAGTTAATTAAATACCATTTGGAGGCATTTAATGTTCGAGCAAAAACGGCTGATTTTCGACAAAAGAGATAACACCCCCCCATTACGTCATGCTTCAGAAATGTGGAAAATGGTCCGTTTTCAAATGTTTTATTTTTGAACGTCAGTTCACATTTGTAGGTGGATCATCAGTGTTAGAGCTAAAATTAGCATGTTTAAAGTGATTTTCATGCTTCCAGTGGCTCGGGAAGTTAATTAAATACCATTTGGAGGCATTTAATGTTCGAGCAAAAACGGCTGATTTTCGACAAAAGAGATAACACCCCCCCATTACGTCATGCTTCAGAAATGTGGAAAATGGTCCGTTTTCAAATGTTTTATTTTTGAACGTCAGTTCACATTTGTAGGTGGATCATCAGTGTTAGAGCTAAAATTAGCATGTTTAAAGTGATTTTCATGCTTCCAGGGGCTCGGGAAGTTAATTAAATACCATTTGGAGGCATTTAATGTTCGAGCAAAAACGGCTGATTTTCGACAAAAGAGATAACACCCCCCCATTACGTCATGCTTCAGAAATGTGGAAAATGGTCCGTTTTCAAATGTTTTATTTTTGAACGTCAGTTCACATTTGTAGGTGGATCATCAGTGTTAGAGCTAAAATTAGCATGTTTAAAGTGATTTTCATGCTTCCAGGGGCCCAAAACACAAGATTTATGGAATGGTTAAAAGTGCATGAAAATGGCCAATTTACTCACTCTGAGTTCTCAAAAAGGGTTTCTTCACCCCGGGAAGTTAATTAAATATCATTTGGAGGCATTTAATGTTAGAGCAAAAACGGCTGATTTTCGACGAAAGAGATAACACCCCCCCATTACGTCATGCTTCAGAAATGTGAAAAATGGTCCGTTTTCAAATGTTTTATTTTTGAACGTCAGTTCACATTTGTAGGTGGATCATCAGTGTTAGAGCTAAAATTAGTATGTTTAAAGTGATTTTCATGCTTCCAGGGGCTCGGGAAACTAATTAAATACCATTTGGAGGCATTTAATGTTCGAGCAAAAACGGCTGATTTTCGACAAAAGAGATAACACCCCCCCATTACGTCATGCTTCAGAAATGTGGAAAATGGTCCGTTTTCAAATGTTTTATTTTTGAACGTCAGTTCACATTTGTAGGTGGATCATCAGTGTTAGAGCTAAAATTAGCATGTTCAAAGTGATTTTCATGCTTCCAGGGGCCCAAAACACAAGATTTATGGAATGGTTAAAAGTGCATGAAAATGGCCAATTTACTCACTCGGAGTTCTCAAAAAGGGTTTCTTCACCCCGGGAAGTTAATTAAATACCATTTGGAGGCATTTAATGTTCGAGCAAAAACGGCTGATTTTCGACAAAAGAGATAACACCCCCCCATTACGTCGTGCTTCAGAAATGTGGAAAATGGTCCGTTTTCAAATGTTTTATTTTTGAACGTCAGTTCACATTTGTAGGTGGATCATCAGTGTTAGAGCTAAAATTAGCATGTTTAAAGTGATTCTCATGCTTCCAGGGGCTCGGGAAGTTAATTAAATACCATTTGGAGGCATTTAATGTTCGAGCAAAAACAGCTGATTTTCGACAAAAGAGATAACACCCCCCCATTACGTCATGCTTCAGAAATGTGGAAAATGGTCCGTTTTCAAATGTTTTATTTTTGAACGTCAGTTCACATTTGTAGGTGGATCATCAGTGTTAGAGCTAAAATTAGCATGTTTAAAGTGATTTTCATGCTTCCAGGGGCTCGGGAAGTGAAATAAATACCATTTGGAGGCATTTAATGTTCGAGCAAAAACGGCTGATTTTCGACAAAAGAGATAACACCCCCCCCATTACGTCATGCTTCAGAAATGTGGAAAATGGTCAGTTTTCAAATGTTTTATTTTTGAACGTCAGTTCACATTTGTAGGTGGATCATCAGTGTTAGAGCTAAAATTAGCATGTTTAAAGTGATTTTCATGCTTCCAGGGGCTCGGGAAGTTAATTAAATACCATTTGGAGGCATTTAATGTTCGAGCAAAAACGGCTGATTTTCGACAAAAGAGATAACACCCCCCCATTACGTCATGCTTCAGAAATGTGGAAAATGGTCCGTTTTCAAATGTTTTATTTTTGAACGTCAGTTCACATTTGTAGGTGGATCATCAGTGTTAGAGCTAAAATTAGCATGTTTAAAGTGATTTTCATGCTTCCAGGGGCTCGGGAAGTTAATTAAATACCATTTGGAGGCATTTAATGTTCGAGCAAAAACGGCTGATTTTCGACAAAAGAGATAACACCCCCCCATTACGTCATGCTTCAGAAATGTGGAAAATGGTCCGTTTTCAAATGTTTTATTTTTGAACGTCAGTTCACATTTGTAGGTGGATCATCAGTGTTAGAGCTAAAATTAGCATGTTTAAAGTGATTTTCATGCTTCCAGGGGCTCGGGAAGTTAATTAAATACCATTTGGAGGCATTTAATGTTCGAGCAAAAACGGCTGATTTTCGACAAAAGAGATAACACCCCCCCATTACGTCATGCTTCAGAAATGTGGAAAATGGTCCGTTTTCAAATGTTTTATTTTTGAACGTCAGTTCACATTTGTAGGTGGATCATCAGTGTTAGAGCTAAAATTAGCATGTTTAAAGTGATTTTCATGCTTCCAGGGGCCCAAAACACAAGATTTATGGAATGGTTAAAAGTGCATGAAAATGGCCAATTTACTCACTCTGAGTTCTCAAAAAGGGTTTCTTCACCCCGGGAAGTTAATTAAATATCATTTGGAGGCATTTAATGTTAGAGCAAAAACGGCTGATTTTCGACAAAAGAGATAACACCCCCCCATTACGTCATGCTTCAGAAATGTGAAAAATGGTCCGTTTTCAAATGTTTTATTTTTGAACGTCAGTTCACATTTGTAGGTGGATCATCAGTGTTAGAGCTAAAATTAGTATGTTTAAAGTGATTTTCATGCTTCCAGGGGCTCGGGAAACTAATTAAATACCATTTGGAGGCATTTAATGTTCGAGCAAAAACGGCTGATTTTCGACAAAAGAGATAACACCCCCCCATTACGTCATGCTTCAGAAATGTGGAAAATGGTCCGTTTTCAAATGTTTTATTTTTGAACGTCAGTTCACATTTGTAGGTGGATCATCAGTGTTAGAGCTAAAATTAGCATGTTCAAAGTGATTTTCATGCTTCCAGGGGCCCAAAACACAAGATTTATGGAATGGTTAAAAGTGCATGAAAATGGCCAATTTACTCACTCGGAGTTCTCAAAAAGGGTTTCTTCACCCCGGGAAGTTAATTAAATACCATTTGGAGGCATTTAATGTTCGAGCAAAAACGGCTGATTTTCGACAAAAGAGATAACACCCCCCCATTACGTCGTGCTTCAGAAATGTGGAAAATGGTCCGTTTTCAAATGTTTTATTTTTGAACGTCAGTTCACATTTGTAGGTGGATCATCAGTGTTAGAGCTAAAATTAGCATGTTTAAAGTGATTCTCATGCTTCCAGGGGCTCGGGAAGTTAATTAAATACCATTTGGAGGCATTTAATGTTCGAGCAAAAACAGCTGATTTTCGACAAAAGAGATAACACCCCCCCATTACGTCATGCTTCAGAAATGTGGAAAATGGTCCGTTTTCAAATGTTTTATTTTTGAACGTCAGTTCACATTTGTAGGTGGATCATCAGTGTTAGAGCTAAAATTAGCATGTTTAAAGTGATTTTCATGCTTCCAGGGGCTCGGGAAGTTAATTAAATACCATTTGGAGGCATTTAATGTTCGAGCAAAAACGGCTGATTTTCGACAAAAGAGATAACACCCCCCCATTACGTCATGCTTCAGAAATGTGGAAAATGGTCCGTTTTCAAATGTTTTATTTTTGAACGTCAGTTCACATTTGTAGGTGGATCATCAGTGTTAGAGCTAAAATTAGCATGTTTAAAGTGATTTTCATGCTTCCAGGGGCTCGGGAAGTTAATTAAATACCATTTGGAGGCATTTAATGTTCGAGCAAAAACGGCTGATTTTCGACAAAAGAGATAACACCCCCCCATTACGTCATGCTTCAGAAATGTGGAAAATGGTCCGTTTTCAAATGTTTTATTTTTGAACGTCAGTTCACATTTGTAGGTGGATCATCAGTGTTAGAGCTAAAATTAGCATGTTTAAAGTGATTTTCATGCTTCCAGGGGCCCAAAACAAAAGATTTATGGAATGGTTAAAAGTGCATGAAAATGGCCAATTTACTCACTCTGAGTTCTCAAAAAGGGTTTCTTCACCCCGGGAAGTTAATTAAATACCATTTGGAGGCATTTAATGTTCGAGCAAAAACGGCTGATTTTCGACAAAAGAGATAACACCCCCCCATTACGTCATGCTTCAGAAATGTGGAAAATGGTCCGTTTTCAAATGTTTTATTTTTGAACGTCAGTTCACATTTGTAGGTGGATCATCAGTGTTAGAGCTAAAATTAGCATGTTTAAAGTGATTTTCATGCTTCCAGGGGCCCAAAACACAAGATTTATGGAATGGTTAAAAGTGCATGAAAATGGCCAATTTACTCACTCTGAGTTCTCAAAAAGGGTTTCTTCACCCCGGGAAGTTAATTAAATACCATTTGGAGGATTTTAATGTTCGAGCAAAAACGGCTGATTTTCGACGAAAGAGCTAACACCCCCCCATTACGTCATGCTTTAGAAATGTGGAAAATGGTCCGTTTTCAAATGTTTTATTTTTGAACGTCAGTTCACATTTGTAGGTGGATCATCAGTGTTAGAGCTAAAATTAGCATGTTTAAAGTGATTTTCATGCTTCCAGGGGCTCGGGAAGTGAAATAAAAACCATTTGGAGGCATTTAATGTTCGAGCAAAAACGGCTGATTTTCGACAAAAGAGATAACACCCCCCCATTACGTCATGCTTCAGAAATGTGGAAAATGGTCCGTTTTCAAATGTTTTATTTTTGAACGTCAGTTCACATTTGTAGGTGGATCATCAGTGTTAGAGCTAAAATTAGCATGTTTAAAGTGATTTTCATGCTTCCAGGGGCTCGGGAAGTTAATTAAATACCATTTGGAGGCATTTAATGTTCAAGCAAAAACGGCTGATTTTCGACAAAAGAGATAACACCCCCACATTACGTCAGGCTTCAAAATGTGGAAAATGGTCCGTTTTAAAATGTTTTATTTTTGAACGTCAGTTCACATTTGTAGGTGGATCATCAGTGTTAGAGCTAAAATTAGCATGTTTAAAGTGATTTTCATGCTTCCAGGGGCCCAAAACACAAGATTTATGGAATGGTTAAAAGTGCATGAAAATGGCCAATTTACTCACTCTGAGTTCTCAAAAAGGGTTTCTTCACCCCGGGAAGTTAATTAAATACCATTTGGAGGATTTTAATGTTCGAGCAAAAACGGCTGATTTTCGACGAAAGAGCTAACACCCCCCCATTACGTCATGCTTTAGAAATGTGGAAAATGGTCCGTTTTCAAATGTTTTATTTTTGAACGTCAGTTCACATTTGTAGGTGGATCATCAGTGTTAGAGCTAAAATTAGCATGTTTAAAGTGATTTTCATGCTTCCAGGGGCTCGGGAAGTGAAATAAATACCATTTGGAGGCATTTAATGTTCGAGCAAAAACGGCTGATTTTCGACAAAAGAGATAACACCCCCCCCATTACGTCATGCTTCAGAAATGTGGAAAATGGTCCGTTTTCAAATGTTTTATTTTTGAACGTCAGTTCACATTTGTAGGTGGATCATCAGTGTTAGAGCTAAAATTAGCATGTTTAAAGTGATTTTCATGCTTCCAGGGGCTCGGGAAGTTAATTAAATACCATTTGGAGGCATTTAATGTTCGAGCAAAAACGGCTGATTTTCGACAAAAGAGATAACACCCCCCCCATTACGTCATGCTTCAGAAATGTGGAAAATGGTCCGTTTTCAAATGTTTTATTTTTGAACGTCAGTTCACATTTGTAGGTGGATCATCAGTGTTAGAGCTAAAATTAGCATGTTTAAAGTGATTTTCATGCTTCCAGGGGCCCAAAACACAAGATTTATGGAATGGTTAAAAGTGCATGAAAATGGCCAATTTACTCACTCTGAGTTCTCAAAAAGGGTTTCTTCACCCCGGGAAGTTAATTAAATACCATTTGGAGGATTTTAATGTTCGAGCAAAAACGGCTGATTTTCGACGAAAGAGCTAACACCCCCCCATTACGTCATGCTTTAGAAATGTGGAAAATGGTCCGTTTTCAAATGTTTTATTTTTGAACGTCAGTTCACATTTGTAGGTGGATCATCAGTGTTAGAGCTAAAATTAGCATGTTTAAAGTGATTTTCATGCTTCCAGGGGCTCGGGAAGTGAAATAAAAACCATTTGGAGGCATTTAATGTTCGAGCAAAAACGGCTGATTTTCGACAAAAGAGATAACACCCCCCCATTACGTCATGCTTCAGAAATGTGGAAAATGGTCCGTTTTCAAATGTTTTATTTTTGAACGTCAGTTCACATTTGTAGGTGGATCATCAGTGTTAGAGCTAAAATTAGCATGTTTAAAGTGATTTTCATGCTTCCAGGGGCTCGGGAAGTTAATTAAATACCATTTGGAGGCATTTAATGTTCGAGCAAAAACGGCTGATTTTCGACAAAAGAGATAACACCCCCCATTACGTCATGCTTCAGAAATGTGGAAAATGGTCCGTTTTCAAATGTTTTATTTTTGAACGTCAGTTCACATTTGTAGGTGGATCATCAGTGTTAGAGCTAAAATTAGCATGTTTAAAGTGATTTTCATGCTTCCAGGGGCCCAAAACACAAGATTTATGGAATGGTTAAAAGTGCATGAAAATGGCCAATTTACTCACTCTGAGTTCTCAAAAAGGGTTTCTTCACCCCGGGAAGTTAATTAAATACCATTTGGAGGATTTTAATGTTCGAGCAAAAACGGCTGATTTTCGACGAAAGAGCTAACACCCCCCCATTACGTCATGCTTTAGAAATGTGGAAAATGGTCCGTTTTCAAATGTTTTATTTTTGAACGTCAGTTCACATTTGTAGGTGGATCATCAGTGTTAGAGCTAAAATTAGCATGTTTAAAGTGATTTTCATGCTTCCAGGGGCTCGGGAAGTGAAATAAATACCATTTGGAGGCATTTAATGTTCGAGCAAAAACGGCTGATTTTCGACAAAAGAGATAACACCCCCCCATTACGTCATGCTTCAGAAATGTGGAAAATGGTCCGTTTTCAAATGTTTTATTTTTGAACGTCAGTTCACATTTGTAGGTGGATCATCAGTGTTAGAGCTAAAATTAGCATGTTTAAAGTGATTTTCATGCTTCCAGGGGCCCAAAACAAAAGATTTATGGAATGGTTAAAAGTGCATGAAAATGGCCAATTTACTCACTCTGAGTTCTCAAAAAGGGTTTCTTCACCCCGGGAAGTTAATTAAATACCATTTGGAGGCATTTAATGTTCGAGCAAAAACGGCTGATTTTCGACAAAAGAGATAACACCCCCCCATTACGTCATGCTTCAGAAATGTGGAAAATGGTCCGTTTTCAAATGTTTTATTTTTGAACGTCAGTTCACATTTGTAGGTGGATCATCAGTGTTAGAGCTAAAATTAGCATGTTTAAAGTGATTTTCATGCTTCCAGGGGCCCAAAACACAAGATTTATGGAATGGTTAAAAGTGCATGAAAATGGCCAATTTACTCACTCTGAGTTCTCAAAAAGGGTTTCTTCACCCCGGGAAGTTAATTAAATACCATTTGGAGGATTTTAATGTTCGAGCAAAAACGGCTGATTTTCGACGAAAGAGCTAACACCCCCCCATTACGTCATGCTTTAGAAATGTGGAAAATGGTCCGTTTTCAAATGTTTTATTTTTGAACGTCAGTTCACATTTGTAGGTGGATCATCAGTGTTAGAGCTAAAATTAGCATGTTTAAAGTGATTTTCATGCTTCCAGGGGCTCGGGAAGTGAAATAAAAACCATTTGGAGGCATTTAATGTTCGAGCAAAAACGGCTGATTTTCGACAAAAGAGATAACACCCCCCCATTACGTCATGCTTCAGAAATGTGGAAAATGGTCCGTTTTCAAATGTTTTATTTTTGAACGTCAGTTCACATTTGTAGGTGGATCATCAGTGTTAGAGCTAAAATTAGCATGTTTAAAGTGATTTTCATGCTTCCAGGGGCTCGGGAAGTTAATTAAATACCATTTGGAGGCATTTAATGTTCAAGCAAAAACGGCTGATTTTCGACAAAAGAGATAACACCCCCACATTACGTCAGGCTTCAAAATGTGGAAAATGGTCCGTTTTAAAATGTTTTATTTTTGAACGTCAGTTCACATTTGTAGGTGGATCATCAGTGTTAGAGCTAAAATTAGCATGTTTAAAGTGATTTTCATGCTTCCAGGGGCCCAAAACACAAGATTTATGGAATGGTTAAAAGTGCATGAAAATGGCCAATTTACTCACTCTGAGTTCTCAAAAAGGGTTTCTTCACCCCGGGAAGTTAATTAAATACCATTTGGAGGATTTTAATGTTCGAGCAAAAACGGCTGATTTTCGACGAAAGAGCTAACACCCCCCCATTACGTCATGCTTTAGAAATGTGGAAAATGGTCCGTTTTCAAATGTTTTATTTTTGAACGTCAGTTCACATTTGTAGGTGGATCATCAGTGTTAGAGCTAAAATTAGCATGTTTAAAGTGATTTTCATGCTTCCAGGGGCTCGGGAAGTGAAATAAATACCATTTGGAGGCATTTAATGTTCGAGCAAAAACGGCTGATTTTCGACAAAAGAGATAACACCCCCCCCATTACGTCATGCTTCAGAAATGTGGAAAATGGTCCGTTTTCAAATGTTTTATTTTTGAACGTCAGTTCACATTTGTAGGTGGATCATCAGTGTTAGAGCTAAAATTAGCATGTTTAAAGTGATTTTCATGCTTCCAGGGGCTCGGGAAGTTAATTAAATACCATTTGGAGGCATTTAATGTTCGAGCAAAAACGGCTGATTTTCGACAAAAGAGATAACACCCCCCCCATTACGTCATGCTTCAGAAATGTGGAAAATGGTCAGTTTTCAAATGTTTTATTTTTGAACGTCAGTTCACATTTGTAGGTGGATCATCAGTGTTAGAGCTAAAATTAGCATGTTTAAAGTGATTTTCATGCTTCCAGGGGCCCAAAACACAAGATTTATGGAATGGTTAAAAGTGCATGAAAATGGCCAATTTACTCACTCTGAGTTCTCAAAAAGGGTTTCTTCACCCCGGGAAGTTAATTAAATACCATTTGGAGGATTTTAATGTTCGAGCAAAAACGGCTGATTTTCGACGAAAGAGCTAACACCCCCCCATTACGTCATGCTTTAGAAATGTGGAAAATGGTCCGTTTTCAAATGTTTTATTTTTGAACGTCAGTTCACATTTGTAGGTGGATCATCAGTGTTAGAGCTAAAATTAGCATGTTTAAAGTGATTTTCATGCTTCCAGGGGCTCGGGAAGTGAAATAAAAACCATTTGGAGGCATTTAATGTTCGAGCAAAAACGGCTGATTTTCGACAAAAGAGATAACACCCCCCCATTACGTCATGCTTCAGAAATGTGGAAAATGGTCCGTTTTCAAATGTTTTATTTTTGAACGTCAGTTCACATTTGTAGGTGGATCATCAGTGTTAGAGCTAAAATTAGCATGTTTAAAGTGATTTTCATGCTTCCAGGGGCTCGGGAAGTTAATTAAATACCATTTGGAGGCATTTAATGTTCGAGCAAAAACGGCTGATTTTCGACAAAAGAGATAACACCCCCCCATTACGTCATGCTTCAGAAATGTGGAAAATGGTCCGTTTTCAAATGTTTTATTTTTGAACGTCAGTTCACATTTGTAGGTGGATCATCAGTGTTAGAGCTAAAATTAGCATGTTTAAAGTGATTTTCATGCTTCCAGGGGCCCAAAACACAAGATTTATGGAATGGTTAAAAGTGCATGAAAATGGCCAATTTACTCACTCTGAGTTCTCAAAAAGGGTTTCTTCACCCCGGGAAGTTAATTAAATACCATTTGGAGGCATTTAATGTTCGAGCAAAAACGGCTGATTTTCGACAAAAGAGATAACACCCCCCCATTACGTCATGCTTCAGAAATGTGGAAAATGGTCCGTTTTCAAATGTTTTATTTTTGAACGTCAGTTCACATTTGTAGGTGGATCATCAGTGTTAGAGCTAAAATTAGCATGTTTAAAGTGATTCTCATGCTTCCAGGGGCTCGGGAAGTTAATTAAATACCATTTGGAGGCATTTAATGTTCGAGCAAAAACGGCTGATTTTCGACAAAAGAGATAACACCCCCCCATTACGTCATGCTTCAGAAATGTGGAAAATGGTCCGTTTTCAAATGTTTTATTTTTGAACGTCAGTTCACATTTGTAGGTGGATCATCAGTGTTAGAGCTAAAATTAGCATGTTTAAAGTGATTTTCATGCTTCCAGGGGCTCGGGAAGTTAATTAAATACCATTTGGAGGCATTTAATGTTCGAGCAAAAACGGCTGATTTTCGACAAAAGAGATAACACCCCCCCCATTACGTCATGCTTCAGAAATGTGGAAAATGGTCCGTTTTCAAATGTTTTATTTTTGAACGTCAGTTCACATTTGTAGGTGGATCATCAGTGTTAGAGCTAAAATTAGCATGTTTAAAGTGATTTTCATGCTTCCAGGGGCCCAAAACACAAGATTTATGGAATGGTTAAAAGTGCATGAAAATGGCCAATTTACTCACTCTGAGTTCTCAAAAAGGGTTTCTTCACCCCGGGAAGGTAATTAAATACCATTTGGAGGCATTTAATGTTCGAGCAAAAACGGCTGATTTTCGACAAAAGAGATAACACCCCCCCATTACGTCATGCTTCAGAAATGTGGAAAATGGTCCGTTTTCAAATGTTTTATTTTTGAACGTCAGTTCACATTTGTAGGTGGATCATCAGTGTTAGAGCTAAAATTAGCATGTTTAAAGTGATTCTCATGCTTCCAGGGGCTCGGGAAGTTAATTAAATACCATTTGGAGGCATTTAATGTTCGAGCAAAAACGGCTGATTTTCGACAAAAGAGATAACACCCCCCCATTACGTCATGCTTCAGAAATGTGGAAAATGGTCCGTTTTCAAATGTTTTATTTTTGAACGTCAGTTCACATTTGTAGGTGGATCATCAGTGTTAGAGCTAAAATTAGCATGTTTAAAGTGATTTTCATGCTTCCAGGGGCTCGGGAAGTTAATTAAATACCATTTGGAGGCATTTAATGTTCGAGCAAAAACGGCTGATTTTCGACAAAAGAGATAACACCCCCCCATTACGTCATGCTTCAGAAATGTGGAAAATGGTCCGTTTTCAAATGTTTTATTTTTGAACGTCAGTTCACATTTGTAGGTGGATCATCAGTGTTAGAGCTAAAATTAGCATGTTTAAAGTGATTTTCATGCTTCCAGGGGCTCGGGAAGTTAATTAAATACCATTTGGAGGCATTTAATGTTCGAGCAAAAACGGCTGATTTTCGACAAAAGAGATAACACCCCCCCATTACGTCATGCTTCAGAAATGTGGAAAATGGTCCGTTTTCAAATGTTTTATTTTTGAACGTCAGTTCACATTTGTAGGTGGATCATCAGTGTTAGAGCTAAAATTAGCATGTTCAAAGTGATTTTCATGCTTCCAGGGGCCCAAAACACAAGATTTATGGAATGGTTAAAAGTGCATGAAAATGGCCAATTTACTCACTCGGAGTTCTCAAAAAGGGTTTCTTCACCCCGGGAAGTTAATTAAATACCATTTGGAGGCATTTAATGTTCGAGCAAAAACGGCTGATTTTCGACAAAAGAGATAACACCCCCCCATTACGTCATGCTTCAGAAATGTGGAAAATGGTCCGTTTTCAAATGTTTTATTTTTGAACGTCAGTTCACATTTGTAGGTGGATCATCAGTGTTAGAGCTAAAATTAGCATGTTTAAAGTGATTTTCATGCTTCCAGGGGCCCAAAACACAAGATTTATGGAATGGTTAAAAGTGCATGAAAATGGCCAATTTACTCACTCTGAGTTCTCAAAAAGGGTTTCTTCACCCCGGGAAGTTAATTAAATACAATTTGGAGGATTTTAATGTTCGAGCAAAAACGGCTGATTTTCGACGAAAGAGCTAACACCCCCCCATTACGTCATGCTTTAGAAATGTGGAAAATGGTCCGTTTTCAAATGTTTTATTTTTGAACGTCAGTTCACATTTGTAGGTGGATCATCAGTGTTAGAGCTAAAATTAGCATGTTTAAAGTGATTTTCATGCTTCCAGGGGCTCGGGAAGTGAAATAAATACCATTTGGAGGCATTTAATGTTCGAGCAAAAACGGCTGATTTTCGACAAAAGAGATAACACCCCCCCCATTACGTCATGCTTCAGAAATGTGGAAAATGGTCCGTTTTCAAATGTTTTATTTTTGAACGTCAGTTCACATTTGTAGGTGGATCATCAGTGTTAGAGCTAAAATTAGCATGTTTAAAGTGATTTTCATGCTTCCAGGGGCTCGGGAAGTTAATTAAATACCATTTGGAGGCATTTAATGTTCGAGCAAAAACGGCTGATTTTCGACAAAAGAGATAACACCCCCCATTACGTCATGCTTCAGAAATGTGGAAAATGGTCCGTTTTCAAATGTTTTATTTTTGAACGTCAGTTCACATTTGTAGGTGGATCATCAGTGTTAGAGCTAAAATTAGCATGTTTAAAGTGATTTTCATGCTTCCAGGGGCCCAAAACACAAGATTTATGGAATGGTTAAAAGTGCATGAAAATGGCCAATTTACTCACTCTGAGTTCTCAAAAAGGGTTTCTTCACCCCGGGAAGTTAATTAAATACCATTTGGAGGATTTTAATGTTCGAGCAAAAACGGCTGATTTTCGACGAAAGAGCTAACACCCCCCCATTACGTCATGCTTTAGAAATGTGGAAAATGGTCCGTTTTCAAATGTTTTATTTTTGAACGTCAGTTCACATTTGTAGGTGGATCATCAGTGTTAGAGCTAAAATTAGCATGTTTAAAGTGATTTTCATGCTTCCAGGGGCTCGGGAAGTGAAATAAATACCATTTGGAGGCATTTAATGTTCGAGCAAAAACGGCTGATTTTCGACAAAAGAGATAACACCCCCCCATTACGTCATGCTTCAGAAATGTGGAAAATGGTCCGTTTTCAAATGTTTTATTTTTGAACGTCAGTTCACATTTGTAGGTGGATCATCAGTGTTAGAGCTAAAATTAGCATGTTTAAAGTGATTTTCATGCTTCCAGGGGCTCGGGAAGTTAATTAAATACCATTTGGAGGCATTTAATGTTCGAGCAAAAACGGCTGATTTTCGACAAAAGAGATAACACCCCCCCCATTACGTCATGCTTCAGAAATGTGGAAAATGGTCCGTTTTCAAATGTTTTATTTTTGAACGTCAGTTCACATTTGTAGGTGGATCATCAGTGTTAGAGCTAAAATTAGCATGTTTAAAGTGATTTTCATGCTTCCAGGGGCCCAAAACACAAGATTTATGGAATGGTTAAAAGTGCATGAAAATGGCCAATTTACTCACTCTGAGTTCTCAAAAAGGGTTTCTTCACCCCGGGAAGGTAATTAAATACCATTTGGAGGCATTTAATGTTCGAGCAAAAACGGCTGATTTTCGACAAAAGAGATAACACCCCCCCATTACGTCATGCTTCAGAAATGTGGAAAATGGTCCGTTTTCAAATGTTTTATTTTTGAACGTCAGTTCACATTTGTAGGTGGATCATCAGTGTTAGAGCTAAAATTAGCATGTTTAAAGTGATTCTCATGCTTCCAGGGGCTCGGGAAGTTAATTAAATACCATTTGGAGGCATTTAATGTTCGAGCAAAAACGGCTGATTTTCGACAAAAGAGATAACACCCCCCCATTACGTCATGCTTCAGAAATGTGGAAAATGGTCCGTTTTCAAATGTTTTATTTTTGAACGTCAGTTCACATTTGTAGGTGGATCATCAGTGTTAGAGCTAAAATTAGCATGTTTAAAGTGATTTTCATGCTTCCAGGGGCTCGGGAAGTTAATTAAATACCATTTGGAGGCATTTAATGTTCGAGCAAAAACGGCTGATTTTCGACAAAAGAGATAACACCCCCCCATTACGTCATGCTTCAGAAATGTGGAAAATGGTCCGTTTTCAAATGTTTTATTTTTGAACGTCAGTTCACATTTGTAGGTGGATCATCAGTGTTAGAGCTAAAATTAGCATGTTCAAAGTGATTTTCATGCTTCCAGGGGCCCAAAACACAAGATTTATGGAATGGTTAAAAGTGCATGAAAATGGCCAATTTACTCACTCGGAGTTCTCAAAAAGGGTTTCTTCACCCCGGGAAGTTAATTAAATACCATTTGGAGGCATTTAATGTTCGAGCAAAAACGGCTGATTTTCGACAAAAGAGATAACACCCCCCCATTACGTCATGCTTCAGAAATGTGGAAAATGGTCCGTTTTCAAATGTTTTATTTTTGAACGTCAGTTCACATTTGTAGGTGGATCATCAGTGTTAGAGCTAAAATTAGCATGTTTAAAGTGATTTTCATGCTTCCAGGGGCCCAAAACACAAGATTTATGGAATGGTTAAAAGTGCATGAAAATGGCCAATTTACTCACTCTGAGTTCTCAAAAAGGGTTTCTTCACCCCGGGAAGTTAATTAAATACCATTTGGAGGATTTTAATGTTCGAGCAAAAACGGCTGATTTTCGACGAAAGAGCTAACACCCCCCCATTACGTCATGCTTTAGAAATGTGGAAAATGGTCCGTTTTCAAATGTTTTATTTTTGAACGTCAGTTCACATTTGTAGGTGGATCATCAGTGTTAGAGCTAAAATTAGCATGTTTAAAGTGATTTTCATGCTTCCAGGGGCTCGGGAAGTGAAATAAATACCATTTGGAGGCATTTAATGTTCGAGCAAAAACGGCTGATTTTCGACAAAAGAGATAACACCCCCCCCATTACGTCATGCTTCAGAAATGTGGAAAATGGTCCGTTTTCAAATGTTTTATTTTTGAACGTCAGTTCACATTTGTAGGTGGATCATCAGTGTTAGAGCTAAAATTAGCATGTTTAAAGTGATTTTCATGCTTCCAGGGGCTCGGGAAGTTAATTAAATACCATTTGGAGGCATTTAATGTTCGAGCAAAAACGGCTGATTTTCGACAAAAGAGATAACACCCCCCCATTACGTCATGCTTCAGAAATGTGGAAAATGGTCCGTTTTCAAATGTTTTATTTTTGAACGTCAGTTCACATTTGTAGGTGGATCATCAGTGTTAGAGCTAAAATTAGCATGTTTAAAGTGATTTTCATGCTTCCAGGGGCCCAAAACACAAGATTTATGGAATGGTTAAAAGTGCATGAAAATGGCCAATTTACTCACTCTGAGTTCTCAAAAAGGGTTTCTTCACCCCGGGAAGTTAATTAAATACCATTTGGAGGATTTTAATGTTCGAGCAAAAACGGCTGATTTTCGACGAAAGAGCTAACACCCCCCCATTACGTCATGCTTTAGAAATGTGGAAAATGGTCCGTTTTCAAATGTTTTATTTTTGAACGTCAGTTCACATTTGTAGGTGGATCATCAGTGTTAGAGCTAAAATTAGCATGTTTAAAGTGATTTTCATGCTTCCAGGGGCTCGGGAAGTGAAATAAATACCATTTGGAGGCATTTAATGTTCGAGCAAAAACGGCTGATTTTCGACAAAAGAGATAACACCCCCCCATTACGTCATGCTTCAGAAATGTGGAAAATGGTCCGTTTTCAAATGTTTTATTTTTGAACGTCAGTTCACATTTGTAGGTGGATCATCAGTGTTAGAGCTAAAATTAGCATGTTTAAAGTGATTTTCATGCTTCCAGGGGCTCGGGAAGTTAATTAAATACCATTTGGAGGCATTTAATGTTCGAGCAAAAACGGCTGATTTTCGACAAAAGAGATAACACCCCCCCCATTACGTCATGCTTCAGAAATGTGGAAAATGGTCCGTTTTCAAATGTTTTATTTTTGAACGTCAGTTCACATTTGTAGGTGGATCATCAGTGTTAGAGCTAAAATTAGCATGTTTAAAGTGATTTTCATGCTTCCAGGGGCCCAAAACACAAGATTTATGGAATGGTTAAAAGTGCATGAAAATGGCCAATTTACTCACTCTGAGTTCTCAAAAAGGGTTTCTTCACCCCGGGAAGGTAATTAAATACCATTTGGAGGCATTTAATGTTCGAGCAAAAACGGCTGATTTTCGACAAAAGAGATAACACCCCCCCATTACGTCATGCTTCAGAAATGTGGAAAATGGTCCGTTTTCAAATGTTTTATTTTTGAACGTCAGTTCACATTTGTAGGTGGATCATCAGTGTTAGAGCTAAAATTAGCATGTTTAAAGTGATTCTCATGCTTCCAGGGGCTCGGGAAGTTAATTAAATACCATTTGGAGGCATTTAATGTTCGAGCAAAAACGGCTGATTTTCGACAAAAGAGATAACACCCCCCCATTACGTCATGCTTCAGAAATGTGGAAAATGGTCCGTTTTCAAATGTTTTATTTTTGAACGTCAGTTCACATTTGTAGGTGGATCATCAGTGTTAGAGCTAAAATTAGCATGTTTAAAGTGATTTTCATGCTTCCAGGGGCTCGGGAAGTTAATTAAATACCATTTGGAGGCATTTAATGTTCGAGCAAAAACGGCTGATTTTCGACAAAAGAGATAACACCCCCCATTACGTCATGCTTCAGAAATGTGGAAAATGGTCCGTTTTCAAATGTTTTATTTTTGAACGTCAGTTCACATTTGTAGGTGGATCATCAGTGTTAGAGCTAAAATTAGCATGTTTAAAGTGATTTTCATGCTTCCAGGGGCTCGGGAAGTTAATTAAATACCATTTGGAGGCATTTAATGTTCGAGCAAAAACGGCTGATTTTCGACAAAAGAGATAACACCCCCCCATTACGTCATGCTTCAGAAATGTGGAAAATGGTCCGTTTTCAAATGTTTTATTTTTGAACGT
Source organism: Lissotriton vulgaris (assembly GCF_964263255.1). Lineage (NCBI taxonomy): Eukaryota > Metazoa > Chordata > Amphibia > Caudata > Salamandridae > Lissotriton > Lissotriton vulgaris. The sequence goes on from NW_028251232.1 coordinate 108,320, forward strand.
CAGTTCACATTTGTAGGTGGATCATCAGTGTTAGAGCTAAAATTAGCATGTTCAAAGTGATTTTCATGCTTCCAGGGGCCCAAAACACAAGATTTATGGAATGGTTAAAAGTGCATGAAAATGGCCAATTTACTCACTCGGAGTTCTCAAAAAGGGTTTCTTCACCCCGGGAAGTTAATTAAATACCATTTGGAGGCATTTAATGTTCGAGCAAAAACGGCTGATTTTCGACAAAAGAGATAACACCCCCCCATTACGTCATGCTTCAGAAATGTGGAAAATGGTCCGTTTTCAAATGTTTTATTTTTGAACGTCAGTTCACATTTGTAGGTGGATCATCAGTGTTAGAGCTAAAATTAGCATGTTTAAAGTGATTTTCATGCTTCCAGGGGCCCAAAACACAAGATTTATGGAATGGTTAAAAGTGCATGAAAATGGCCAATTTACTCACTCTGAGTTCTCAAAAAGGGTTTCTTCACCCCGGGAAGTTAATTAAATACCATTTGGAGGATTTTAATGTTCGAGCAAAAACGGCTGATTTTCGACGAAAGAGCTAACACCCCCCCATTACGTCATGCTTTAGAAATGTGGAAAATGGTCCGTTTTCAAATGTTTTATTTTTGAACGTCAGTTCACATTTGTAGGTGGATCATCAGTGTTAGAGCTAAAATTAGCATGTTTAAAGTGATTTTCATGCTTCCAGGGGCTCGGGAAGTGAAATAAATACCATTTGGAGGCATTTAATGTTCGAGCAAAAACGGCTGATTTTCGACAAAAGAGATAACACCCCCCCCATTACGTCATGCTTCAGAAATGTGGAAAATGGTCCGTTTTCAAATGTTTTATTTTTGAACGTCAGTTCACATTTGTAGGTGGATCATCAGTGTTAGAGCTAAAATTAGCATGTTTAAAGTGATTTTCATGCTTCCAGGGGCTCGGGAAGTTAATTAAATACCATTTGGAGGCATTTAATGTTCGAGCAAAAACGGCTGATTTTCGACAAAAGAGATAACACCCCCCCATTACGTCATGCTTCAGAAATGTGGAAAATGGTCCGTTTTCAAATGTTTTATTTTTGAACGTCAGTTCACATTTGTAGGTGGATCATCAGTGTTAGAGCTAAAATCAGCATGTTTAAAGTGATTTTCATGCTTCCAGGGGCCCAAAACACAAGATTTATGGAATGGTTAAAGGTGCATGAAAATGGCCAATTTACTCACTCTGAGTTCTCAAAAAGGGTTTCTTCACCCCAGGAAGTTAATTAAATACCATTTGGAGGATTTTAATGTTCGAGCAAAAACGGCTGATTTTCGACGAAAGAGCTAACACCCCCCCATTACGTCATGCTTTAGAAATGTGGAAAATGGTCCGTTTTCAAATGTTTTATTTTTGAACGTCAGTTCACATTTGTAGGTGGATCATCAGTGTTAGAGCTAAAATTAGCATGTTTAAAGTGATTTTCATGCTTCCAGGGGCTCGGGAAGTGAAATAAATACCATTTGGAGGCATTTAATGTTCGAGCAAAAACGGCTGATTTTCGACAAAAGAGATAACACCCCCCCATTACGTCATGCTTCAGAAATGTGGAAAATGGTCCGTTTTCAAATGTTTTATTTTTGAACGTCAGTTCACATTTGTAGGTGGATCATCAGTGTTAGAGCTAAAATTAGCATGTTTAAAGTGATTTTCATGCTTCCAGGGGCTCGGGAAGTTAATTAAATACCATTTGGAGGCATTTAATGTTCGAGCAAAAACGGCTGATTTTCGACAAAAGAGATAACACCCCCCCCATTACGTCATGCTTCAGAAATGTGGAAAATGGTCCGTTTTCAAATGTTTTATTTTTGAACGTCAGTTCACATTTGTAGGTGGATCATCAGTGTTAGAGCTAAAATTAGCATGTTTAAAGTGATTTTCATGCTTCCAGGGGCCCAAAACACAAGATTTATGGAATGGTTAAAAGTGCATGAAAATGGACAATTTACTCACTCTGAGTTCTCAAAAAGGGTTTCTTCACCCCGGGAAGGTAATTAAATACCATTTGGAGGCATTTAATGTTCGAGCAAAAACGGCTGATTTTCAACAAAAGAGATAACACCCCCCCATTACGTCATGCTTCAGAAATGTGGAAAATGGTCCGTTTTCAAATGTTTTATTTTTGAACGTCAGTTCACATTTGTAGGTGGATCATCAGTGTTAGAGCTAAAATTAGCATGTTTAAAGTGATTCTCATGCTTCCAGGGGCTCGGGAAGTTAATTAAATACCATTTGGAGGCATTTAATGTTCGAGCAAAAACGGCTGATTTTCGACAAAAGAGATAACACCCCCCCATTACGTCATGCTTCAGAAATGTGGAAAATGGTCCGTTTTCAAATGTTTTATTTTTGAACGTCAGTTCACATTTGTAGGTGGATCATCAGTGTTAGAGCTAAAATTAGCATGTTTAAAGTGATTTTCATGCTTCCAGGGGCTCGGGAAGTTAATTAAATACCATTTGGAGGCATTTAATGTTCGAGCAAAAACGGCTGATTTTCGACAAAAGAGATAACACCCCCCCATTACGTCATGCTTCAGAAATGTGGAAAATGGTCCGTTTTCAAATGTTTTATTTTTGAACGTCAGTTCACATTTGTAGGTGGATCATCAGTGTTAGAGCTAAAATTAGCATGTTTAAAGTGATTTTCATGCTTCCAGGGGCTCGGGAAGTTAATTAAATACCATTTGGAGGCATTTAATGTTCGAGCAAAAACGGCTGATTTTCGACAAAAGAGATAACACCCCCCCATTACGTCATGCTTCAGAAATGTGGAAAATGGTCCGTTTTCAAATGTTTTATTTTTGAACGTCAGTTCACATTTGTAGGTGGATCATCAGTGTTAGAGCTAAAATTAGCATGTTCAAAGTGATTTTCATGCTTCCAGGGGCCCAAAACACAAGATTTATGGAATGGTTAAAAGTGCATGAAAATGGCCAATTTACTCACTCGGAGTTCTCAAAAAGGGTTTCTTCACCCCGGGAAGTTAATTAAATACCATTTGGAGGCATTTAATGTTCGAGCAAAAACGGCTGATTTTCGACAAAAGAGATAACACCCCCCCATTACGTCATGCTTCAGAAATGTGGAAAATGGTCCGTTTTCAAATGTTTTATTTTTGAACGTCAGTTCACATTTGTAGGTGGATCATCAGTGTTAGAGCTAAAATTAGCATGTTTAAAGTGATTTTCATGCTTCCAGGGGCCCAAAACACAAGATTTATGGAATGGTTAAAAGTGCATGAAAATGGCCAATTTACTCACTCTGAGTTCTCAAAAAGGGTTTCTTCACCCCGGGAAGTTAATTAAATACCATTTGGAGGATTTTAATGTTCGAGCAAAAACGGCTGATTTTCGACGAAAGAGCTAACACCCCCCCATTACGTCATGCTTTAGAAATGTGGAAAATGGTCCGTTTTCAAATGTTTTATTTTTGAACGTCAGTTCACATTTGTAGGTGGATCATCAGTGTTAGAGCTAAAATTAGCATGTTTAAAGTGATTTTCATGCTTCCAGGGGCTCGGGAAGTGAAATAAATACCATTTGGAGGCATTTAATGTTCGAGCAAAAACGGCTGATTTTCGACAAAAGAGATAACACCCCCCCCATTACGTCATGCTTCAGAAATGTGGAAAATGGTCCGTTTTCAAATGTTTTATTTTTGAACGTCAGTTCACATTTGTAGGTGGATCATCAGTGTTAGAGCTAAAATTAGCATGTTTAAAGTGATTTTCATGCTTCCAGGGGCTCGGGAAGTTAATTAAATACCATTTGGAGGCATTTAATGTTCGAGCAAAAACGGCTGATTTTCGACAAAAGAGATAACACCCCCCCATTACGTCATGCTTCAGAAATGTGGAAAATGGTCCGTTTTCAAATGTTTTATTTTTGAACGTCAGTTCACATTTGTAGGTGGATCATCAGTGTTAGAGCTAAAATTCGCATGTTTAAAGTGATTTTCATGCTTCCAGGGGCCCAAAACACAAGATTTATGGAATGGTTAAAAGTGCATGAAAATGGCCAATTTACTCACTCTGAGTTCTCAAAAAGGGTTTCTTCACCCCGGGAAGTTAATTAAATACCATTTGGAGGATTTTAATGTTCGAGCAAAAACGGCTGATTTTCGACGAAAGAGCTAACACCCCCCCATTACGTCATGCTTTAGAAATGTGGAAAATGGTCCGTTTTCAAATGTTTTATTTTTGAACGTCAGTTCACATTTGTAGGTGGATCATCAGTGTTAGAGCTAAAATTAGCATGTTTAAAGTGATTTTCATGCTTCCAGGGGCTCGGGAAGTGAAATAAATACCATTTGGAGGCATTTAATGTTCGAGCAAAAACGGCTGATTTTCGACAAAAGAGATAACACCCCCCCATTACGTCATGCTTCAGAAATGTGGAAAATGGTCCGTTTTCAAATGTTTTATTTTTGAACGTCAGTTCACATTTGTAGGTGGATCATCAGTGTTAGAGCTAAAATTAGCATGTTTAAAGTGATTTTCATGCTTCCAGGGGCTCGGGAAGTTAATTAAATACCATTTGGAGGCATTTAATGTTCGAGCAAAAACGGCTGATTTTCGACAAAAGAGATAACACCCCCCCCATTACGTCATGCTTCAGAAATGTGGAAAATGGTCCGTTTTCAAATGTTTTATTTTTGAACGTCAGTTCACATTTGTAGGTGGATCATCAGTGTTAGAGCTAAAATTAGCATGTTTAAAGTGATTTTCATGCTTCCAGGGGCCCAAAACACAAGATTTATGGAATGGTTAAAAGTGCATGAAAATGGCCAATTTACTCACTCTGAGTTCTCAAAAAGGGTTTCTTCACCCCGGGAAGGTAATTAAATACCATTTGGAGGCATTTAATGTTCGAGCAAAAACGGCTGATTTTTGACAAAAGAGATAACACCCCCCCATTACGTCATGCTTCAGAAATGTGGAAAATGGTCCGTTTTCAAATGTTTTATTTTTGAACGTCAGTTCACATTTGTAGGTGGATCATCAGTGTTAGAGCTAAAATTAGCATGTTTAAAGTGATTCTCATGCTTCCAGGGGCTCGGGAAGTTAATTAAATACCATTTGGAGGCATTTAATGTTCGAGCAAAAACGGCTGATTTTCGACAAAAGAGATAACACCCCCCCATTACGTCATGCTTCAGAAATGTGGAAAATGGTCCGTTTTCAAATGTTTTATTTTTGAACGTCAGTTCACATTTGTAGGTGGATCATCAGTGTTAGAGCTAAAATTAGCATGTTTAAAGTGATTTTCATGCTTCCAGGGGCTCGGGAAGTTAATTAAATACCATTTGGAGGCATTTAATGTTCGAGCAAAAACGGCTGATTTTCGACAAAAGAGATAACACCCCCCCATTACGTCATGCTTCAGAAATGTGGAAAATGGTCCGTTTTCAAATGTTTTATTTTTGAACGTCAGTTCACATTTGTAGGTGGATCATCAGTGTTAGAGCTAAAATTAGCATGTTTAAAGTGATTTTCATGCTTCCAGGGGCTCGGGAAGTTAATTAAATACCATTTGGAGGCATTTAATGTTCGAGCAAAAACGGCTGATTTTCGACAAAAGAGATAACACCCCCCCCATTACGTCATGCTTCAGAAATGTGGAAAATGGTCCGTTTTCAAATGTTTTATTTTTGAACGTCAGTTCACATTTGTAGGTGGATCATCAGTGTTAGAGCTAAAATTAGCATGTTTAAAGTGATTTTCATGCTTCCAGGGGCCCAAAACACAAGATTTATGGAATGGTTAAAAGTGCATGAAAATGGCCAATTTACTCACTCTGAGTTCTCAAAAAGGGTTTCTTCACCCCGGGAAGTTAATTAAATACCATTTGGAGGCATTTAATGTTCGAGCAAAAACGGCTGATTTTCGACAAAAGAGATAACACCCCCCCATTACGTCATGCTTCAGAAATGTGGAAAATGGTCCGTTTTCAAATGTTTTATTTTTGAACGTCAGTTCACATTTGTAGGTGGATCATCAGTGTTAGAGCTAAAATTAGCATGTTTAAAGTGATTTTCATGCTTCCAGGGGCTCGGGAAGTGAAATAAAAACCATTTGGAGGCATTTAATGTTCGAGCAAAAACGGCTGATTTTCGACAAAAGAGATAACACCCCCCCATTACGTCATGCTTCAGAAATGTGGAAAATGGTCCGTTTTCAAATGTTTTATTTTTGAACGTCAGTTCACATTTGTAGGTGGATCATCAGTGTTAGAGCTAAAATTAGCATGTTTAAAGTGATTTTCATGCTTCCAGGGGCCCAAAACACAAGATTTATGGAATGGTTAAAAGTGCATGAAAATGGCCAATTTACTCACTCTGAGTTCTCAAAAAGGGTTTCTTCACCCCGGGAAGTTAATTAAATACCATTTGGAGGATTTTAATGTTCGAGCAAAAACGGCTGATTTTCGACGAAAGAGCTAACACCCCCCCATTACGTCATGCTTTAGAAATGTGGAAAATGGTCCGTTTTCAAATGTTTTATTTTTGAACGTCAGTTCACATTTGTAGGTGGATCATCAGTGTTAGAGCTAAAATTAGCATGTTTAAAGTGATTTTCATGCTTCCAGGGGCTCGGGAAGTGAAATAAATACCATTTGGAGGCATTTAATGTTCGAGCAAAAACGGCTGATTTTCGACAAAAGAGATAACACCCCCCCATTACGTCATGCTTCAGAAATGTGGAAAATGGTCCGTTTTCAAATGTTTTATTTTTGAACGTCAGTTCACATTTGTAGGTGGATCATCAGTGTTAGAGCTAAAATTAGCATGTTTAAAGTGATTTTCATGCTTCCAGGGGCTCGGGAAGTTAATTAAATACCATTTGGAGGCATTTAATGTTCGAGCAAAAACGGCTGATTTTCGACAAAAGAGATAACACCCCCCCCATTACGTCATGCTTCAGAAATGTGGAAAATGGTCCGTTTTCAAATGTTTTATTTTTGAACGTCAGTTCACATTTGTAGGTGGATCATCAGTGTTAGAGCTAAAATTAGCATGTTTAAAGTGATTTTCATGCTTCCAGGGGCCCAAAACACAAGATTTATGGAATGGTTAAAAGTGCATGAAAATGGCCAATTTACTCACTCTGAGTTCTCAAAAAGGGTTTCTTCACCCCGGGAAGGTAATTAAATACCATTTGGAGGCATTTAATGTTCGAGCAAAAACGGCTGATTTTCGACAAAAGAGATAACACCCCCCCATTACGTCATGCTTCAGAAATGTGGAAAATGGTCCGTTTTCAAATGTTTTATTTTTGAACGTCAGTTCACATTTGTAGGTGGATCATCAGTGTTAGAGCTAAAATTAGCATGTTTAAAGTGATTCTCATGCTTCCAGGGGCTCGGGAAGTTAATTAAATACCATTTGGAGGCATTTAATGTTCGAGCAAAAACGGCTGATTTTCGACAAAAGAGATAACACCCCCCAATTACGTCATGCTTCAGAAATGTGGAAAATGGTCCGTTTTCAAATGTTTTATTTTTGAACGTCAGTTCACATTTGTAGGTGGATCATCAGTGTTAGAGCTAAAATTAGCATGTTTAAAGTGATTTTCATGCTTCCAGGGGCTCGGGAAGTTAATTAAATACCATTTGGAGGCATTTAATGTTCGAGCAAAAACGGCTGATTTTCGACAAAAGAGATAACACCCCCCCATTACGTCATGCTTCAGAAATGTGGAAAATGGTCCGTTTTCAAATGTTTTATTTTTGAACATCAGTTCACATTTGTAGGTGGATCATCAGTGTTAGAGCTAAAATTAGCATGTTTAAAGTGATTTTCATGCTTCCAGGGGCTCGGGAAGTTAATTAAATACCATTTGGAGGCATTTAATGTTCGAGCAAAAACGGCTGATTTTCGACAAAAGAGATAACACCCCCCCATTACGTCATGCTTCAGAAATGTGGAAAATGGTCCGTTTTCAAATGTTTTATTTTTGAACGTCAGTTCACATTTGTAGGTGGATCATCAGTGTTAGAGCTAAAATTAGCATGTTTAAAGTGATTTTCATGCTTCCAGGGGCCCAAAACACAAGATTTATGGAATGGTTAAAAGTGCATGAAAATGGCCAATTTACTCACTCTGAGTTCTCAAAAAGGGTTTCTTCACCCCGGGAAGTTAATTAAATATCATTTGGAGGCATTTAATGTTAGAGCAAAAACGGCTGATTTTCGACAAAAGAGATAACACCCCCCCCATTACGTCATGCTTCAGAAATGTGGAAAATGGTCCGTTTTCAAATGTTTTATTTTTGAACGTCAGTTCACATTTGTAGGTGGATCATCAGTGTTAGAGCTAAAATTAGCATGTTTAAAGTGATTTTCATGCTTCCAGGGGCTCGGGAAACTAATTAAATACCATTTGGAGGCATTTAATGTTCGAGCAAAAACGGCTGATTTTCGACAAAAGAGATAACACCCCCCCATTACGTCATGCTTCAGAAATGTGGAAAATGGTCCGTTTTCAAATGTTTTATTTTTGAACGTCAGTTCACATTTGTAGGTGGATCATCAGTGTTAGAGCTAAAATTAGCATGTTCAAAGTGATTTTCATGCTTCCAGGGGCCCAAAACACAAGATTTATGGAATGGTTAAAAGTGCATGAAAATGGCCAATTTACTCACTCGGAGTTCTCAAAAAGGGTTTCTTCACCCCGGGAAGTTGATTAAATACCATTTGGAGGCATTTAATGTTCGAGCAAAAACGGCTGATTTTCGACAAAAGAGATAACACCCCCCCATTACGTCATGCTTCAGAAATGTGGAAAATGGTCCGTTTTCAAATGTTTTATTTTTGAACGTCAGTTCACATTTGTAGGTGGATCATCAGTGTTAGAGCTAAAATTAGCATGTTTAAAGTGATTTTCATGCTTCCAGGGGCCCAAAACACAAGATTTATGGAATGGTTAAAAGTGCATGAAAATGGCCAATTTACTCACTCTGAGTTCTCAAAAAGGGTTTCTTCACCCCGGGAAGTTAATTAAATACCATTTGGAGGATTTTAATGTTCGAGCAAAAACGGCTGATTTTCGACGAAAGAGCTAACACCCCCCCATTACGTCATGCTTTAGAAATGTGGAAAATGGTCCGTTTTCAAATGTTTTATTTTTGAACGTCAGTTCACATTTGTAGGTGGATCATCAGTGTTAGAGCTAAAATTAGCATGTTTAAAGTGATTTTCATGCTTCCAGGGGCTCGGGAAGTGAAATAAAAACCATTTGGAGGCATTTAATGTTCGAGCAAAAACGGCTGATTTTCGACAAAAGAGATAACACCCCCCCATTACGTCATGCTTCAGAAATGTGGAAAATGGTCCGTTTTCAAATGTTTTATTTTTGAACGTCAGTTCACATTTGTAGGTGGATCATCAGTGTTAGAGCTAAAATTAGCATGTTTAAAGTGATTTTCATGCTTCCAGGGGCTCGGGAAGTTAATTAAATACCATTTGGAGGCATTTAATGTTCGAGCAAAAACGGCTGATTTTCGACAAAAGAGATAACACCCCCACATTACGTCAGGCTTCAAAATGTGGAAAATGGTCCGTTTTAAAATGTTTTATTTTTGAACGTCAGTTCACATTTGTAGGTGGATCATCAGTGTTAGAGCTAAAATTAGCATGTTTAAAGTGATTTTCATGCTTCCAGGGGCCCAAAACACAAGATTTATGGAATGGTTAAAAGTGCATGAAAATGGCCAATTTACTCACTCTGAGTTCTCAAAAAGGGTTTCTTCACCCCGGGAAGTTAATTAAATACCATTTGGAGGATTTTAATGTTCAAGCAAAAACGGCTGATTTTCGACGAAAGAGCTAACACCCCCCCATTACGTCATGCTTTAGAAATGTGGAAAATGGTCCGTTTTCAAATGTTTTATTTTTGAACCTCAGTTCACATTTGTAGGTGGATCATCAGTGTTAGAGCTAAAATTAGCATGTTTAAAGTGATTTTCATGCTTCCAGGGGCTCGGGAAGTGAAATAAATACCATTTGGAGGCATTTAATGTTCGAGCAAAAACGGCTGATTTTCGACAAAAGAGATAACACCCCCCCCATTACGTCATGCTTCAGAAATGTGGAAAATGGTCCGTTTTCAAATGTTTTATTTTTGAACGTCAGTTCACATTTGTAGGTGGATCATCAGTGTTAGAGCTAAAATTAGCATGTTTAAAGTGATTTTCATGCTTCCAGGGGCCCAAAACACAAGATTTATGGAATGGTTAAAAGTGCATGAAAATGGCCAATTTACTCACTCTGAGTTCTCAAAAAGGGTTTCTTCACCCCGGGAAGTTAATTAAATACCATTTGGAGGATTTTAATGTTCGAGCAAAAACGGCTGATTTTCGACGAAAGAGCTAACACCCCCCCATTACGTCATGCTTTAGAAATGTGGAAAATGGTCCGTTTTCAAATGTTTTATTTTTGAACGTCAGTTCACATTTGTAGGTGGATCATCAGTGTTAGAGCTAAAATTAGCATGTTTAAAGTGATTTTCATGCTTCCAGGGGCTCGGGAAGTGAAATAAATACCATTTGGAGGCATTTAATGTTCGAGCAAAAACGGCTGATTTTCGACAAAAGAGATAACACCCCCCCATTACGTCATGCTTCAGAAATGTGGAAAATGGTCCGTTTTCAAATGTTTTATTTTTGAACGTCAGTTCACATTTGTAGGTGGATCATCAGTGTTAGAGCTAAAATTAGCATGTTTAAAGTGATTTTCATGCTTCCAGGGGCTCGGGAAGTTAATTAAATACCATTTGGAGGCATTTAATGTTCGAGCAAAAACGGCTGATTTTCGACAAAAGAGATAACACCCCCCCCATTACGTCATGCTTCAGAAATGTGGAAAATGGTCCGTTTTCAAATGTTTTATTTTTGAACGTCAGTTCACATTTGTAGGTGGATCATCAGTGTTAGAGCTAAAATTAGCATGTTTAAAGTGATTTTCATGCTTCCAGGGGCCCAAAACACAAGATTTATGGAATGGTTAAAAGTGCATGAAAATGGCCAATTTACTCACTCTGAGTTCTCAAAAAGGGTTTCTTCACCCCGGGAAGGTAATTAAATACCATTTGGAGGCATTTAATGTTCGAGCAAAAACGGCTGATTTTCGACAAAAGAGATAACACCCCCCCATTACGTCATGCTTCAGAAATGTGGAAAATGGTCCGTTTTCAAATGTTTTATTTTTGAACGTCAGTTCACATTTGTAGGTGGATCATCAGTGTTAGAGCTAAAATTAGCATGTTTAAAGTGATTCTCATGCTTCCAGGGGCTCGGGAAGTTAATTAAATACCATTTGGAGGCATTTAATGTTCGAGCAAAAACGGCTGATTTTCGACAAAAGAGATAACACCCCCCCATTACGTCATGCTTCAGAAATGTGGAAAATGGTCCGTTTTCAAATGTTTTATTTTTGAACGTCAGTTCACATTTGTAGGTGGATCATCAGTGTTAGAGCTAAAATTAGCATGTTTAAAGTGATTTTCATGCTTCCAGGGGCTCGGGAAGTTAATTAAATACCATTTGGAGGCATTTAATGTTCGAGCAAAAACGGCTGATTTTCGACAAAAGAGATAACACCCCCCCATTACGTCATGCTTCAGAAATGTGGAAAATGGTCCGTTTTCAAATGTTTTATTTTTGAACGTCAGTTCACATTTGTAGGTGGATCATCAGTGTTAGAGCTAAAATTAGCATGTTTAAAGTGATTTTCATGCTTCCAGGGGCTCGGGAAGTTAATTAAATACCATTTGGAGGCATTTAATGTTCGAGCAAAAACGGCTGATTTTCGACAAAAGAGATAACACCCCCCCATTACGTCATGCTTCAGAAATGTGGAAAATGGTCCGTTTTCAAATGTTTTATTTTTGAACGTCAGTTCACATTTGTAGGTGGATCATCAGTGTTAGAGCTAAAATTAGCATGTTTAAAGTGATTTTCATGCTTCCAGGGGCCCAAAACACAAGATTTATGGAATGGTTAAAAGTGCATGAAAATGGCCAATTTACTCACTCTGAGTTCTCAAAAAGGGTTTCTTCACCCCGGGAAGTTAATTAAATATCATTTGGAGGCATTTAATGTTAGAGCAAAAACGGCTGATTTTCGACAAAAGAGATAACACCCCCCCATTACGTCATGCTTCAGAAATGTGGAAAATGGTCCGTTTTCAAATGTTTTATTTTTGAACGTCAGTTCACATTTGTAGGTGGATCATCAGTGTTAGAGCTAAAATTAGCATGTTTAAAGTGATTTTCATGCTTCCAGGGGCTCGGGAAACTAATTAAATACCATTTGGAGGCATTTAATGTTCGAGCAAAAACGGCTGATTTTCGACAAAAGAGATAACACCCCCCCATTACGTCATGCTTCAGAAATGTGGAAAATGGTCCGTTTTCAAATGTTTTATTTTTGAACGTCAGTTCACATTTGTAGGTGGATCATCAGTGTTAGAGCTAAAATTAGCATGTTCAAAGTGATTTTCATGCTTCCAGGGGCCCAAAACACAAGATTTATGGAATGGTTAAAAGTGCATGAAAATGGCCAATTTACTCACTCGGAGTTCTCAAAAAGGGTTTCTTCACCCCGGGAAGTTAATTAAATACCATTTGGAGGCATTTAATGTTCGAGCAAAAACGGCTGATTTTCGACAAAAGAGATAACACCCCCCCATTACGTCATGCTTCAGAAATGTGGAAAATGGTCCGTTTTCAAATGTTTTATTTTTGAACGTCAGTTCACATTTGTAGGTGGATCATCAGTGTTAGAGCTAAAATTAGCATGTTTAAAGTGATTCTCATGCTTCCAGGGGCTCGGGAAGTTAATTAAATACCATTTGGAGGCATTTAATGTTCGAGCAAAAACAGCTGATTTTCGACAAAAGAGATATCACCCCCCCATTACGTCATGCTTCAGAAATGTGGAAAATGGTCCGTTTTCAAATGTTTTATTTTTGAACGTCAGTTCACATTTGTAGGTGGATCATCAGTGTTAGAGCTAAAATTAGCATGTTTAAAGTGATTTTCATGCTTCCAGGGGCTCGGGAAGTTAATTAAATACCATTTGGAGGCATTTAATGTTCGAGCAAAAACGGCTGATTTTCGACAAAAGAGATAACACCCCTTCATTACGTCATGCTTCAGAAATGTGGAAAATGGTCCGTTTTCAAATGTTTTATTTTTGAACGTCAGTTCACATTTGTAGGTGGATCATCAGTGTTAGAGCTAAAATTAGCATGTTTAAAGTGATTTTCATGCTTCCAGGGGCTCGGGAAGTTAATTAAATACCATTTGGAGGCATTTAATGTTCGAGCAAAAACGGCTGATTTTCGACAAAAGAGATAACACCCCCCCATTACGTCATGCTTCAGAAATGTGGAAAATGGTCCGTTTTCAAATGTTTTATTTTTGAACGTCAGTTCACATTTGTAGGTGGATCATCAGTGTTAGAGCTAAAATTAGCATGTTTAAAGTGATTTTCATGCTTCCAGGGGCCCAAAACAAAAGATTTATGGAATGGTTAAAAGTGCATGAAAATGGCCAATTTACTCACTCTGAGTTCTCAAAAAGGGTTTCTTCACCCCGGGAAGTTAATTAAATACCATTTGGAGGCATTTAATGTTCGAGCAAAAACGGCTGATTTTCGACAAAAGAGATAACACCCCCCCATTACGTCATGCTTCAGAAATGTGGAAAATGGTCCGTTTTCAAATGTTTTATTTTTGAACGTCAGTTCACATTTGTAGGTGGATCATCATTGTTAGAGCTAAAATTAGCATGTTTAAAGTGATTTTCATGCTTCCAGGGGCCCAAAACACAAGATTTATGGAATGGTTAAAAGTGCATGAAAATGGCCAATTTACTCACTCTGAGTTCTCAAAAAGGGTTTCTTCACCCCGGGAAGTTAATTAAATACCATTTGGAGGATTTTAATGTTCGAGCAAAAACGGCTGATTTTCGACGAAAGAGCTAACACCCCCCCATTACGTCATGCTTTAGAAATGTGGAAAATGGTCCGTTTTCAAATGTTTTATTTTTGAACGTCAGTTCACATTTGTAGGTGGATCATCAGTGTTAGAGCTAAAATTAGCATGTTTAAAGTGATTTTCATGCTTCCAGGGGCTCGGGAAGTGAAATAAAAACCATTTGGAGGCATTTAATGTTCGAGCAAAAACGGCTGATTTTCGACAAAAGAGATAACACCCCCCCATTACGTCATGCTTCAGAAATGTGGAAAATGGTCCGTTTTCAAATGTTTTATTTTTGAACGTCAGTTCACATTTGTAGGTGGATCATCAGTGTTAGAGCTAAAATTAGCATGTTTAAAGTGATTTTCATGCTTCCAGGGGCTCGGGAAGTTAATTAAATACCATTTGGAGGCATTTAATGTTCGAGCAAAAACGGCTGATTTTCGACAAAAGAGATAACACCCCCACATTACGTCAGGCTTCAAAATGTGGAAAATGGTCCGTTTTAAAATGTTTTATTTTTGAACGTCAGTTCACATTTGTAGGTGGATCATCAGTGTTAGAGCTAAAATTAGCATGTTTAAAGTGATTTTCATGCTTCCAGGGGCCCAAAACACAAGATTTATGGAATGGTTAAAAGTGCATGAAAATGGCCAATTTACTCACTCTGAGTTCTCAAAAAGGGTTTCTTCACCCCGGGAAGTTAATTAAATACCATTTGGAGGATTTTAATGTTCGAGCAAAAACGGCAGATTTTCGACGAAAGAGCTAACACCCCCCCATTACGTCATGCTTTAGAAATGTGGAAAATGGTCCGTTTTCAAATGTTTTATTTTTGAACGTCAGTTCACATTTGTAGGTGGATCATCAGTGTTAGAGCTAAAATTAGCATGTTTAAAGTGATTTTCATGCTTCCAGGGGCTCGGGAAGTGAAATAAATACCATTTGGAGGCATTTAATGTTCGAGCAAAAACGGCTGATTTTCGACAAAAGAGATAACACCCCCCCCCATTACGTCATGCTTCAGAAATGTGGAAAATGGTCCGTTTTCAAATGTTTTATTTTTGAACGTCAGTTCACATTTGTAGGTGGATCATCAGTGTTAGAGCTAAAATTAGCATGTTTAAAGTGATTTTCATGCTTCCAGGGGCTCGGGAAGTTAATTAAATACCATTTGGAGGCATTTAATGTTCGAGCAAAAACGGCTGATTTTCGACAAAAGAGATAACACCCCCCCATTACGTCATGCTTCAGAAATGTGGAAAATGGTCCGTTTTCAAATGTTTTATTTTTGAACGTCAGTTCACATTTGTAGGTGGATCATCAGTGTTAGAGCTAAAATTAGCATGTTTAAAGTGATTTTCATGCTTCCAGGGGCCCAAAACACAAGATTTATGGAATGGTTAAAAGTGCATGAAAATGGCCAATTTACTCACTCTGAGTTCTCAAAAAGGGTTTCTTCACCCCGGGAAGTTAATTAAATACCATTAGGAGGATTTTAATGTTCGAGCAAAAACGGCTGATTTTCGACGAAAGAGCTAACACCCCCCCATTACGTCATGCTTTAGAAATGTGGAAAATGGTCAGTTTTCAAATGTTTTATTTTTGAACGTCAGTTCACATTTGTAGGTGGATCATCAGTGTTAGAGCTAAAATTAGCATGTTTAAAGTGATTTTCATGCTTCCAGGGGCTCGGGAAGTGAAATAAAAACCATTTGGAGGCATTTAATGTTCGAGCAAAAACGGCTGATTTTCGACAAAAGAGATAACACCCCCCCATTACGTCATGCTTCAGAAATGTGGAAAATGGTCCGTTTTCAAATGTTTTATTTTTGAACGTCAGTTCACATTTGTAGGTGGATCATCAGTGTTAGAGCTAAAATTAGCATGTTTAAAGTGATTTTCATGCTTCCAGGGGCTCGGGAAGTTAATTAAATACCATTTGGAGGCATTTAATGTTCGAGCAAAAACGGCTGATTTTCGACAAAAGAGATAACACCCCCCCATTACGTCATGCTTCAGAAATGTGGAAAATGATCCGTTTTCAAATGTTTTATTTTTGAACGTCAGTTCACATTTGTAGGTGGATCATCAGTGTTAGAGCTAAAATTAGCATGTTTAAAGTGATTTTCATGCTTCCAGGGGCTCGGGAAGTTAATTAAATACCATTTGGAGGCATTTAATGTTCGAGCAAAAACGGCTGATTTTCGACAAAAGAGATAACACCCCCCCATTACGTCATGCTTCAGAAATGTGGAAAATGGTCCGTTTTCAAATGTTTTATTTTTGAACGTCAGTTCACATTTGTAGGTGGATCATCAGTGTTAGAGCTAAAATTAGCATGTTTAAAGTGATTTTCATGCTTCCAGGGGCTCGGGAAGTTAATTAAATACCATTTGGAGGCATTTAATGTTCGAGCAAAAACGGCTGATTTTCGACAAAAGAGATAACACCCCCCCATTACGTCATGCTTCAGAAATGTGGAAAATGGTCCGTTTTCAAATGTTTTATTTTTGAACGTCAGTTCACATTTGTAGGTGGATCATCAGTGTTAGAGCTAAAATTAGCATGTTTAAAGTGATTTTCATGCTTCCAGGGGCCCAAAACACAAGATTTATGGAATGGTTAAAAGTGCATGAAAATGGCCAATTTACTCACTCTGAGTTCTCAAAAAGGGTTTCTTCACCCCGGGAAGTTAATTAAATATCATTTGGAGGCATTTAATGTTAGAGCAAAAACGGCTGATTTTCGACAAAAGAGATAACACCCCCCCATTACGTCATGCTTCAGAAATGTGGAAAATGGTCCGTTTTCAAATGTTTTATTTTTGAACGTCAGTTCACATTTGTAGGTGGATCATCAGTGTTAGAGCTAAAATTAGCATGTTTAAAGTGATTTTCATGCTTCCAGGGGCTCGGGAAACTAATTAAATACCATTTGGAGGCATTTAATGTTCGAGCAAAAACGGCTGATTTTCGACAAAAGAGATAACACCCCCCCATTACGTCATGCTTCAGAAATGTGGAAAATGGTCCGTTTTCAAATGTTTTATTTTTGAACGTCAGTTCACATTTGTAGGTGGATCATCAGTGTTAGAGCTAAAATTAGCATGTTCAAAGTGATTTTCATGCTTCCAGGGGCCCAAAACACAAGATTTATGGAATGGTTAAAAGTGCATGAAAATGGCCAATTTACTCACTCGGAGTTCTCAAAAAGGGTTTCTTCACCCCGGGAAGTTAATTAAATACCATTTGGAGGCATTTAATGTTCGAGCAAAAACGGCTGATTTTCGACAAAAGAGATAACACCCCCCCATTACGTCATGCTTCAGAAATGTGGAAAATGGTCCGTTTTCAAATGTTTTATTTTTGAACGTCAGTTCACATTTGTAGGTGGATCATCAGTGTTAGAGCTAAAATTAGCATGTTTAAAGTGATTCTCATGCTTCCAGGGGCTCGGGAAGTTAATTAAATACCATTTGGAGGCATTTAATGTTCGAGCAAAAACAGCTGATTTTCGACAAAAGAGATAACACCCCCCCATTACGTCATGCTTCAGAAATGTGGAAAATGGTCCGTTTTCAAATGTTTTATTTTTGAACGTCAGTTCACATTTGTAGGTGGATCATCAGTGTTAGAGCTAAAATTAGCATGTTTAAAGTGATTTTCATGCTTCCAGGGGCTCGGGAAGTTAATTAAATACCATTTGGAGGCATTTAATGTTCGAGCAAAAACGGCTGATTTTCGACAAAAGAGATAACACCCCTTCATTACGTCATGCTTCAGAAATGTGGAAAATGGTCCGTTTTCAAATGTTTTATTTTTGAACGTCAGTTCACATTTGTAGGTGGATCATCAGTGTTAGAGCTAAAATTAGCATGTTTAAAGTGATTTTCATGCTTCCAGGGGCTCGGGAAGTTAATTAAATACCATTTGGAGGCATTTAATGTTCGAGCAAAAACGGCTGATTTTCGACAAAAGAGATAACACCCCCCCATTACGTCATGCTTCAGAAATGTGGAAAATGGTCCGTTTTCAAATGTTTTATTTTTGAACGTCAGTTCACATTTGTAGGTGGATCATCAGTGTTAGAGCTAAAATTAGCATGTTTAAAGTGATTTTCATGCTTCCAGGGGCCCAAAACAAAAGATTTATGGAATGGTTAAAAGTGCATGAAAATGGCCAATTTACTCACTCTGAGTTCTCAAAAAGGGTTTCTTCACCCCGGGAAGTTAATTAAATACCATTTGGAGGCATTTAATGTTCGAGCAAAAACGGCTGATTTTCGACAAAAGAGATAACACCCCCCCATTACGTCATGCTTCAGAAATGTGGAAAATGGTCCGTTTTCAAATGTTTTATTTTTGAACGTCAGTTCACATTTGTAGGTGGATCATCATTGTTAGAGCTAAAATTAGCATGTTTAAAGTGATTTTCATGCTTCCAGGGGCCCAAAACACAAGATTTATGGAATGGTTAAAAGTGCATGAAAATGGCCAATTTACTCACTCTGAGTTCTCAAAAAGGGTTTCTTCACCCCGGGAAGTTAATTAAATACCATTTGGAGGATTTTAATGTTCGAGCAAAAACGGCTGATTTTCGACGAAAGAGCTAACACCCCCCCATTACGTCATGCTTTAGAAATGTGGAAAATGGTCCGTTTTCAAATGTTTTATTTTTGAACGTCAGTTCACATTTGTAGGTGGATCATCAGTGTTAGAGCTAAAATTAGCATGTTTAAAGTGATTTTCATGCTTCCAGGGGCTCGGGAAGTGAAATAAAAACCATTTGGAGGCATTTAATGTTCGAGCAAAAACGGCTGATTTTCGACAAAAGAGATAACACCCCCCCATTACGTCATGCTTCAGAAATGTGGAAAATGGTCCGTTTTCAAATGTTTTATTTTTGAACGTCAGTTCACATTTGTAGGTGGATCATCAGTGTTAGAGCTAAAATTAGCATGTTTAAAGTGATTTTCATGCTTCCAGGGGCTCGGGAAGTTAATTAAATACCATTTGGAGGCATTTAATGTTCGAGCAAAAACGGCTGATTTTCGACAAAAGAGATAACACCCCCACATTACGTCAGGCTTCAAAATGTGGAAAATGGTCCGTTTTAAAATGTTTTATTTTTGAACGTCAGTTCACATTTGTAGGTGGATCATCAGTGTTAGAGCTAAAATTAGCATGTTTAAAGTGATTTTCATGCTTCCAGGGGCCCAAAACACAAGATTTATGGAATGGTTAAAAGTGCATGAAAATGGCCAATTTACTCACTCTGAGTTCTCAAAAAGGGTTTCTTCACCCCGGGAAGTTAATTAAATACCATTTGGAGGATTTTAATGTTCGAGCAAAAACGGCAGATTTTCGACGAAAGAGCTAACACCCCCCCATTACGTCATGCTTTAGAAATGTGGAAAATGGTCCGTTTTCAAATGTTTTATTTTTGAACGTCAGTTCACATTTGTAGGTGGATCATCAGTGTTAGAGCTAAAATTAGCATGTTTAAAGTGATTTTCATGCTTCCAGGGGCTCGGGAAGTGAAATAAATACCATTTGGAGGCATTTAATGTTCGAGCAAAAACGGCTGATTTTCGACAAAAGAGATAACACCCCCCCCCATTACGTCATGCTTCAGAAATGTGGAAAATGGTCCGTTTTCAAATGTTTTATTTTTGAACGTCAGTTCACATTTGTAGGTGGATCATCAGTGTTAGAGCTAAAATTAGCATGTTTAAAGTGATTTTCATGCTTCCAGGGGCTCGGGAAGTTAATTAAATACCATTTGGAGGCATTTAATGTTCGAGCAAAAACGGCTGATTTTCGACAAAAGAGATAACACCCCCCCCATTACGTCATGCTTCAGAAATGTGGAAAATGGTCCGTTTTCAAATGTTTTATTTTTGAACGTCAGTTCACATTTGTAGGTGGATCATCAGTGTTAGAGCTAAAATTAGCATGTTTAAAGTGATTTTCATGCTTCCAGGGGCCCAAAACACAAGATTTATGGAATGGTTAAAAGTGCATGAAAATGGCCAATTTACTCACTCTGAGTTCTCAAAAAGGGTTTCTTCACCCCGGGAAGTTAATTAAATACCATTAGGAGGATTTTAATGTTCGAGCAAAAACGGCTGATTTTCGACGAAAGAGCTAACACCCCCCCATTACGTCATGCTTTAGAAATGTGGAAAATGGTCAGTTTTCAAATGTTTTATTTTTGAACGTCAGTTCACATTTGTAGGTGGATCATCAGTGTTAGAGCTAAAATTAGCATGTTTAAAGTGATTTTCATGCTTCCAGGGGCTCGGGAAGTGAAATAAAAACCATTTGGAGGCATTTAATGTTCGAGCAAAAACGGCTGATTTTCGACAAAAGAGATAACACCCCCCCATTACGTCATGCTTCAGAAATGTGGAAAATGGTCCGTTTTCAAATGTTTTATTTTTGAACGTCAGTTCACATTTGTAGGTGGATCATCAGTGTTAGAGCTAAAATTAGCATGTTTAAAGTGATTTTCATGCTTCCAGGGGCTCGGGAAGTTAATTAAATACCATTTGGAGGCATTTAATGTTCGAGCAAAAACGGCTGATTTTCGACAAAAGAGATAACACCCCCCCATTACGTCATGCTTCAGAAATGTGGAAAATGATCCGTTTTCAAATGTTTTATTTTTGAACGTCAGTTCACATTTGTAGGTGGATCATCAGTGTTAGAGCTAAAATTAGCATGTTTAAAGTGATTTTCATGCTTCCAGGGGCCCAAAACACAAGATTTATGGAATGGTTAAAAGTGCATGAAAATGGCCAATTTACTCACTCTGAGTTCTCAAAAAGGGTTTCTTCACCCCGGGAAGTTAATTAAATACCATTTGGAGGATTTTAATGTTCGAGCAAAAACGGCTGATTTTCGACGAAAGAGCTAACACCCCCCCATTACGTCATGCTTTAGAAATGTGGAAAATGGTCCGTTTTCAAATGTTTTATTTTTGAACGTCAGTTCACATTTGTAGGTGGATCATCAGTGTTAGAGCTAAAATTAGCATGTTTAAAGTGATTTTCATGCTTCCAGGGGCTCGGGAAGTGAAATAAATACCATTTGGAGGCATTTAATGTTCGAGCAAAAACGGCTGATTTTCGACAAAAGAGATAACACCCCCCCCATTACGTCATGCTTCAGAAATGTGGAAAATGGTCCGTTTTCAAATGTTTTATTTTTGAACGTCAGTTCACATTTGTAGGTGGATCATCAGTGTTAGAGCTAAAATTAGCATGTTTAAAGTGATTTTCATGCTCCCAGGGGCTCGGGAAGTTAATTAAATACCATTTGGAGGCATTTAATGTTCGAGCAAAAACGGCTGATTTTCGACAAAAGAGATAACACCCCCCCATTACGTCATGCTTCAGAAATGTGGAAAATGGTCCGTTTTCAAATGTTTTATTTTTGAACGTCAGTTCACATTTGTAGGTGGATCATCAGTGTTAGAGCTAAAATTAGCATGTTTAAAGTGATTTTCATGCTTCCAGGGGCCCAAAACACAAGATTTATGGAATGGTTAAAAGTGCATGAAAATGGCCAATTTACTCACTCTGAGTTCTCAAAAAGGGTTTCTTCACCCCGGGAAGTTAATTAAATACCATTTGGAGGCATTTAATGTTCGAGCAAAAACGGCTGATTTTCGACAAAAGAGCTAACACCCCCCCATTACGTCATGCTTCAGAAATGTGGAAAATGGTCCGTTTTCAAATGTTTTATTTTTGAACGTCAGTTCACATTTGTAGGTGGATCATCAGTGTTAGAGCTAAAATTAGCATGTTTAAAGTGATTTTCATGCTTCCAGGGGCTCGGGAAGTTAATTAAATACCATTTGGAGGCATTTAATGTTCGAGCAAAAACGGCTGATTTTCGACAAAAGAGATAACACCCCCCCATTACGTCATGCTTCAGAAATGTGGAAAATGGTCCGTTTTCAAATGTTTTATTTTTGAACGTCAGTTCACATTTGTAGGTGGATCATCAGTGTTAGAGCTAAAATTAGCATGTTTAAAGTGATTTTCATGCTTCCAGGGGCTCGGGAAGTTAATTAAATACCATTTGGAGGCATTTAATGTTCGAGCAAAAACGGCTGATTTTCGACAAAAGAGATAACACCCCCCCATTACGTCATGCTTCAGAAATGTGGAAAATGGTCCGTTTTCAAATGTTTTATTTTTGAACGTCAGTTCACATTTGTAGGTGGATCATCAGTGTTAGAGCTAAAATTAGCATGTTTAAAGTGATTTTCATGCTTCCAGGGGCTCGGGAAGTTAATTAAATACCATTTGGAGGCATTTAATGTTCGAGCAAAAACGGCTGATTTTCGACAAAAGAGATAACACCCCCCCATTACGTCATGCTTCAGAAATGTGGAAAATGGTCCGTTTTCAAATGTTTTATTTTTGAACGTCAGTTCACATTTGTAGGTGGATCATCAGTGTTAGAGCTAAAATTAGCATGTTTAAAGTGATTTTCATGCTTCCAGGGGCTCGGGAAGTTAATTAAATACCATTTGGAGGCATTTAATGTTCGAGCAAAAACGGCTGATTTTCGACAAAAGAGATAACACCCCCCCATTACGTCATGCTTCAGAAATGTGGAAAATGGTCCGTTTTCAAATGTTTTATTTTTGAACGTCAGTTCACATTTGTAGGTGGATCATTAGTGTTAGAGCTAAAATTAGCATGTTTAAAGTGATTTTCATGCTTCCAGGGGCTCGGGAAGTTAATTAAATACCATTTGGAGGCATTTAATGTTCGAGCAAAAACGGCTGATTTTCGACAAAAGAGATAACACCCCCCCATTACGTCATGCTTCAGAAATGTGGAAAATGGTCCGTTTTCAAATGTTTTATTTTTGAACGTCAGTTCACATTTGTAGGTGGATCATCAGTGTTAGAGCTAAAATTAGCATGTTTAAAGTGATTTTCATGCTTCCAGGGGCTCGGGAAGTGAAATAAATACCATTTGGAGGCATTTAATGTTTGAGCAAAAACGGCTGATTTTCGACAAAAGAGATAACACCCCCCCATTACGTCATGCTTCAGAAATGTGGAAAATGGTCCGTTTTCAAATGTTTTATTTTTGAACGTCAGTTCACATTTGTAGGTGGATCATCAGTGTTAGAGCTAAAATTAGCATGTTTAAAGTGATTTTCATGCTTCCAGGGGCCCAAAACACAAGATTTATGGAATGGTTAAAAGTGCATGAAAATGGCCAATTTACTCACTCTGAGTTCTCAAAAAGGGTTTCTTCACCCCGGAAGTTAATTAAATACCATTTGGAGGCATTTAATGTTCGAGCAAAAACGGCTGATTTTCGACAAAAGAGCTAACACCCCCCCATTACGTCATGCTTCGGAAATGTGGAAAATGGTCCGTTTTCAAATGTTTTATTTTTGAACGTCAGTTCACATTTGTAGGTGGATCATCAGTGTTAGAGCTAAAATTAGCATGTTTAAAGTGATTTTCATGCTTCCAGGGGCTCGGGAAGTTAATTAAATACCATTTGGAGGCATTTAATGTTCGAGCAAAAACGGCTGATTTTCGACAAAAGAGATAACACCCCCCCATTACGTCATGCTTCAGAAATGTGGAAAATGGTCCGTTTTCAAATGTTTTATTTTTGAACGTCAGTTCACATTTGTAGGTGGATCATCAGTGTTAGAGCTAAAATTAGCATGTTTAAAGTGATTTTCATGCTTCCAGGGGCCCAAAACACAAGATTTATGGAATGGTTAAAAGTGCATGAAAATGGCCAATTTACTCACTCTGAGTTCTCAAAAAGGGTTTCTTCACCCCGGGAAGTTAATTAAATATCATTTGGAGGCATTTAATGTTAGAGCAAAAACGGCTGATTTTCGACAAAAGAGATAACACCCCCCCATTACGTCATGCTTCAGAAATGTGGAAAATGGTCCGTTTTCAAATGTTTTATTTTTGAACGTCAGTTCACATTTGTAGGTGGATCATCAGTGTTAGAGCTAAAATTAGCATGTTTAAAGTGATTTTCATGCTTCCAGGGGCTCGGGAAGTTAATTAAATACCATTTGGAGGCATTTAATGTTCGAGCAAAAACGGCTGATTTTCGACAAAAGAGATAACACCCCCCCATTACGTCATGCTTCAGAAATGTGGAAAATGGTCCGTTTTCAAATGTTTTATTTTTGAACGTCAGTTCACATTTGTAGGTGGATCATTAGTGTTAGAGCTAAAATTAGCATGTTTAAAGTGATTTTCATGCTTCCAGGGGCTCGGGAAGTTAATTAAATACCATTTGGAGGCATTTAATGTTCGAGCAAAAACGGCTGATTTTCGACAAAAGAGATAACACCCCCCCATTACGTCATGCTTCAGAAATGTGGAAAATGGTCCGTTTTCAAATGTTTTATTTTTGAACGTCAGTTCACATTTGTAGGTGGATCATCAGTGTTAGAGCTAAAATTAGCATGTTTAAAGTGATTTTCATGCTTCCAGGGGCTCGGGAAGTGAAATAAATACCATTTGGAGGCATTTAATGTTTGAGCAAAAACGGCTGATTTTCGACAAAAGAGATAACACCCCCCCATTACGTCATGCTTCAGAAATGTGGAAAATGGTCCGTTTTCAAATGTTTTATTTTTGAACGTCAGTTCACATTTGTAGGTGGATCATCAGTGTTAGAGCTAAAATTAGCATGTTTAAAGTGATTTTCATGCTTCCAGGGGCTCGGGAAGTGAAATAAATACCATTTGGAGGCATTTAATGTTCGAGCAAAAACGGCTGATTTTCCACAAAAGAGATAACACCCCCCCATTACGTCATGCTTCAGAAATGTGGAAAATGGTCCGTTTTCAAATGTTTTATTTTTGAACGTCAATTCACATTTGTAGGTGGATCATCAGTGTTAGAGCTAAAATTAGCATGTTTAAAGTGATTTTCATGCTTCCAGGGGCTCGGGAAGTTAATTAAATACCATTTGGAGGCATTTAATGTTCGAGCAAAAACGGCTGATTTTCGACAAAAGAGATAACACCCCCCCATTACGTCATGCTTCAGAAATGTGGAAAATGGTCCGTTTTCAAATGTTTTATTTTTGAACGTCAGTTCACATTTGTAGGTGGATCATCAGTGTTAGAGCTAAAATTAGCATGTTCAAAGTGATTTTCATGCTTCCAGGGGCCCAAAACACAAGATTTATGGAATGGTTAAAAGTGCATGAAAATGGCCAATTTATTCACTCGGAGTTCTCAAAAAGGGTTTCTTCACCCCGGGAAGTTAATTAAATACCATTTGGAGGCATTTAATGTTCGAGCAAAAACGGCTGATTTTCGACAAAAGAGATAACACCCCCCCATTACGTCATGCTTCAGAAATGTGGAAAATGGTCCGTTTTCAAATGTTTTATTTTTGAACGTCAGTTCACATTTGTAGGTGGATCATCAGTGTTAGAGCTAAAATTAGCATGTTTAAAGTGATTTTCATGCTTCCAGGGGCTCGGGAAGTAAAATAAATACCATTTGGAGGCATTTAATGTTCGAGCAAAAACGGCTGATTTTCCACAAAAGAGATAACACCCCCCCATTACGTCATGCTTCAGAAATGTGGAAAATGGTCCGTTTTCAAATGTTTTATTTTTGAACGTCAGTTCACATTTGTAGGTGGATCATCAGTGTTAGAGCTAAAATTAGCATGTTTAAAGTGATTTTCATGCTTCCAGGGGCTCGGGAAGTTAATTAAATACCATTTGGAGGCATTTAATGTTCGAGCAAAAACGGCTGATTTTCGACAAAAGAGATAACACCCCCCCATTACGTCATGCTTCAGAAATGTGGAAAATGGTCCGTTTTCAAATGTTTTATTTTTGAACGTCAGTTCACATTTGTAGGTGGATCATCAGTGTTAGAGCTAAAATTAGCATGTTTAAAGTGATTTTCATGCTTCCAGGGGCCCAAAACACAAGATTTATGGAATGGTTAAAAGTGCATGAAAATGGCCAATTTACTCACTCTGAGTTCTCAAAAAGGGTTTCTTCACCCCGGGAAGTTAATTAAATACCATTTGGAGGCATTTAATGTTAGAGCAAAAACGGCTGATTTTCGTCAAAAGAGATAACACCCCCCCATTACGTCATGCTTCAGAACTGTGGAAAATGGTCCGTTTTCAAATGTTTTATTTTTGAACGTCAGTTCACATTTGTAGGTGGATCATCAGTGTTAGAGCTAAAATGAGCATGTTTAAAGTGATTTTCATGCTTCCAGGGGCTCGGGAAGTTAATTAAATACCATTTGGAGGCATTTAATGTTCGAGCAAAAACGGCTGATTTTCGACAAAAGAGATAACACCCCCCCATTACGTCATGCTTCAGAAATGTGGAAAATGGTCCGTTTTCAAATGTTTTATTTTTGAACGTCAGTTCACATTTGTAGGTGGATCATCAGTGTTAGAGCTAAAATTAGCATGTTTAAAGTGATTTTCATGCTTCCAGGGGCTGGGGAAGTTAATTAAATACCATTTGGAGGCATTTAATGTTCGAGCAAAAACGGCTGATTTTCGACAAAAGAGATAACACCCCCCCATTACGTCATGCTTCAGAAATGTGGAAAATGGTCCGTTTTCAAATGTTTTATTTTTGAACGTCAGTTCACATTTGTAGGTGGATCATCAGTGTTAGAGCTAAAATTAGCATGTTTAAAGTGATTTTCATGCTTCCAGGGGCTCGGGAAGTGAAATAAATACCATTTGGAGGCATTTAATGTTTGAGCAAAAACGGCTGATTTTCGACAAAAGAGATAACACCCCCCCATTACGTCATGCTTCAGAAATGTGGAAAATGGTCCGTTTTCAAATGTTTTATTTTTGAACGTCAGTTCACATTTGTAGGTGGATCATCAGTGTTAGAGCTAAAATTAGCATGTTTAAAGTGATTTTCATGCTTCCAGGGGCTCGGGAAGTGAAATAAATACCATTTGGAGGCATTTAATGTTCGAGCAAAAACGGCTGATTTTCCACAAAAGAGATAACACCCCCCCATTACGTCATGCTTCAGAAATGTGGAAAATGGTCCGTTTTCAAATGTTTTATTTTTGAACGTCAGTTCACATTTGTAGGTGGATCATCAGTGTTAGAGCTAAAATTAGCATGTTTAAAGTGATTTTCATGCTTCCAGGGGCTCGGGAAGTTAATTAAATACCATTTGGAAGCATTTAATGTTCGAGCAAAAACGGCTGATTTTCGACAAAAGAGATAACACCCCCCATTACGTCATGCTTCAGAAATGTGGAAAATGGTCCGTTTTCAAATGTTTTATTTTTGAACGTCAGTTCACATTTGTAGGTGGATCATCAGTGTTAGAGCTAAAATTAGCATGTTCAAAGTGATTTTCATGCTTCCAGGGGCCCAAAACACAA
Source organism: Lissotriton vulgaris (assembly GCF_964263255.1). Lineage (NCBI taxonomy): Eukaryota > Metazoa > Chordata > Amphibia > Caudata > Salamandridae > Lissotriton > Lissotriton vulgaris. The sequence continues at coordinate 135,754 of NW_028251232.1, forward strand.
GATTTATGGAATGGTTAAAAGTGCATGAAAATGGCCAATTTACTCACTCGGAGTTCTCAAAAAGGGTTTCTTCACCCCGGGAAGTTAATTAAATACCATTTGGAGGCATTTAATGTTCGAGCAAAAACGGCTGATTTTTCGACAAAAGAGATAACACCCCCCCATTACGTCATGCTTCAGAAATGTGGAAAATGGTCCGTTTTCAAATGTTTTATTTTTGAACGTCAGTTCACATTTGTAGGTGGATCATCAGTGTTAGAGCTAAAATTAGCATGTTTAAAGTGATTTTCATGCTTCCAGGGGCTCGGGAAGTGAAATAAATACCATTTGGAGGCATTTAATGTTCGAGCAAAAACGGCTGATTTTCCACAAAAGAGATAACACCCCCCCATTACGTCATGCTTCAGAAATGTGGAAAATGGTCCGTTTTCAAATGTTTTATTTTTGAACGTCAGTTCACATTTGTAGGTGGATCATCAGTGTTAGAGCTAAAATTAGCATGTTTAAAGTGATTTTCATGCTTCCAGGGGCTCGGGAAGTTAATTAAATACCATTTGGAGGCATTTAATGTTCGAGCAAAAACGGCTGATTTTCGACAAAAGAGATAACACCCCCCCATTACGTCATGCTTCAGAAATGTGGAAAATGGTCCGTTTTCAAATGTTTTATTTTTGAACGTCAGTTCACATTTGTAGGTGGATCATCAGTGTTAGAGCTAAAATTAGCATGTTTAAAGTGATTTTCATGCTTCTTGGGGCCCAAAACACAAGATTTATGGAATGGTTAAAAGTGCATGAAAATGGCCAATTTACTCACTCTGAGTTCTCAAAAGGGTTTCTTCACCCCGGGAAGTTAATTAAATACCATTTGGAGGCATTTAATGTTCGAGCAAAAACGGCTGATTTTCGACAAAAGAGATAACACCCCCCCATTACGTCATGCTTCAGAAATGTGGAAAATGGTCCGTTTTCAAATGTTTTATTTTTGAACGTCAGTTCACATTTGTAGGTGGATCATCAGTGTTAGAGCTAAAATTAGCATGTTTAAAGTGATTTTCATGCTTCCAGGGGCCCAAAACACAAGATTTATGGAATGGTTAAAAGTGCATGAAAATGGCCAATTTACTCACTCTGAGTTCTCAAAAAGGGTTTCTTCACCCCGGGAAGTTAATTAAATACCATTTGGAGGCATTTAATGTTCGAGCAAAAACGGCTGATTTTTGACAAAAGAGATAACACCCCCCCATTACGTCATGCTTCAGAAATGTGGAAAATGGTCCGTTTTCAAATGTTTTATTTTTGAACGTCAGTTCACATTTGTAGGTGGATCATCACTGTTAGAGCTAAAACTAGCATGTTTAAAGTGATTTTCATGCTTCCAGGGGCTCGGGAAGTGAAATAAATACCATTTGGAGGCATTTAATGTTCGAGCAAAAACGGCTGATTTTCGACGAAAGAGCTAACACCCCCCCATTACGTCATGCTTTAGAAATGTGGAAAATGGTCCGTTTTCAAATGTTTTATTTTTGAACGTCAGTTCACATTTGTAGGTGGATCATCAGTGTTAGAGCTAAAATTAGCATGTTTAAAGTGATTTTCATGCTTCCAGGGGCTCGGGAAGTGAAATAAATACCATTTGGAGGCATTTAATGTTCGAGCAAAAATGGCTGATTTTCGACAAAAGAGATAACACCCCCCCATTACGTCATGCTTCAGAAATGTGGAAAATGGTCCGTTTTCAAATGTTTCATTTTTGAACGTCAGTTCACATTTGTAGGTGGATCATCAGTGTTAGAGCTAAAATTAGCATGTTTAAAGTGATTTTCATGCTTCCAGGGGCTCGGGAAGTTAATTAAATACCATTTGGAGGCATTTAATGTTCGAGCAAAAATGGCTGATTTTCGACAAAAGAGATAACACCCCCCCATTACGTCATGCTTCAGAAATGTGGAAAATGGTCTGTTTTCAAATGTTTTATTTTTGAACGTCAGTTCACATTTGTAGGTGGATCATCAGTGTTAGAGCTAAAATTAGCATGTTTAAAGTGATTTTCATGCTTCTTGGGGTCCAAAACACAAGATTTATGGAATGGTTAAAAGTGCATGAAAATGGCCAATTTACTCACTCTGAGTTCTCAAAAAGGGTTTCTTCACCCCGGGAAGTTAATTAAATACCATTTGGAGGCATTTAATGTTCGAGCAAAAACGGCTGATTTTCGACAAAAGAGATAACACCCCCCCATTACGTCATGCTTCAGAAATGTGGAAAATGGTCCGTTTTCAAATGTTTTATTTTTGAACGTCAGTTCACATTTGTAGGTGGATCATCAGTGTTAGAGCTAAAATTAGCATGTTTAAAGTGATTTTCATGCTTCCAGGGGCCCAAAACACAAGATTTATGGAATGGTTAAAAGTGCATGAAAATGGCCAATTTACTCACTCTGAGTTCTCAAAAAGGGTTTCTTCACCTCGGGAAGTTAATTAAATACCATTTGGAGGATTTTAATGTTCGAGCAAAAACGGCTGATTTTCGACGAAAGAGCTAACACCCCCCCCATTACGTCATGCTTTAGAAATGTGGAAAATGGTCCGTTTTCAAATGTTTTATTTTTGAACGTCAGTTCACATTTGTAGGTGGATCATCAGTGTTAGAGCTAAAATTAGCATGTTTAAAGTGATTTTCATGCTTCCAGGGGCTCGGGAAGTGAAATAAATACCATTTGGAGGCATTTAATGTTCGAGCAAAAACGGCTGATTTTCGACAAAAGAGATAACACCCCCCCATTATGTCATGCTTCAGAAATGTGGAAAATGGTCCGTTTTCAAATGTTTCATTTTTGAACGTCAGTTCACATTTGTAGGTGGATCATCAGTGTTAGAGCTAAAATTAGCATGTTTAAAGTGATTTTCATGCTTCCAGGGGCTCGGGAAGTTAATTAAATACCATTTGGAGGCATTTAATGTTCGAGCAAAAACGGCTGATTTTCGACAAAAGAGATAACACCCCCCCATTACGTCATGCTTCAGAAATGTGGAAAATGGTCCGTTTTCAAATGTTTTATTTTTGAACGTCAGTTCACATTTGTAGGTGGATCATCAGTGTTAGAGCTAAAATTAGCATGTTTAAAGTGATTTTCATGCTTCCAGGGGCTCGGGAAGTTAATTAAATACCATTTGGAGGCATTTAATGTTCGAGCAAAAACGGCTGATTTTCGACAAAAGAGATAACACCCCCCCATTACGTCATGCTTCAGAAATGTGGAAAATGGTCCGTTTTCAAATGTTTTATTTTTGAACGTCAGTTCACATTTGTAGGTGGATCATCAGTGTTAGAGCTAAAATTAGCATGTTTAAAGTGATTTTCATGCTTCCAGGGGCTCGGGAAGTGAAATAAATACCATTTGGAGGCATTTAATGTTCGAGCAAAAACGGCTGATTTTCGACAAAAGAGATAACACCCCCCCATTACGTCATGCTTCAGAAATGTGGAAAATGGTCCGTTTTCAAATGTTTTATTTTTGAACGTCAGTTCACATTTGTAGGTGGATCATCAGTGTTAGAGCTAAAATTAGCATGTTTAAAGTGATTTTCATGCTTCCAGGGGCCCAAAACACAAGATTTATGGAATGGTTAAAAGTGCATGAAAATGGCCAATTTACTCACTCTGAGTTCTCAAAAAGGGTTTCTTCACCCAGGAAGTTAATTAAATACCATTTGGAGGCATTTAATGTTAGAGCAAAAACGGCTGATTTTCGACAAAAGAGATAACACCCCCCCATTACGTCATGCTTCAGAAATGTGGAAAATGGTCCGTTTTCAAATGTTTTATTTTTGAACGTCAGTTCACATTTGTAGGTGGATCATCAGTGTTAGAGCTAAAATTAGCATGTTTAAAGTGATTTTCATGCTTCTAGGGGCCCAAAACACAAGATTTATGGAATGGTTAAAAGTGCATGAAAATGGCCAATTTACTCACTCTGAGTTCTCAAAAAGGGTTTCTTCACCCCGGGAAGTTAATTAAATACCATTTGGAGGCATTTAATGTTCGAGCAAAAACGGCTGATTTTCGACAAAAGAGATAACACCCCCCCATTACGTCATGCTTCAGAAATGTGGAAAATGGTCCGTTTTCAAATGTTTCATTTTTGAACGTCAGTTCACATTTGTAGGTGGATCATCCGTGTTAGAGCTAAAATTAGCATGTTTAAAGTGATTTTCATGCTTCCAGGGGCCCAAAACACAAGATTTATGGACTGGTTAAAAGTGCATGAAAATGGCCAATTTACTCACTCTGAGTTCTCAAAAAGGGTTTCTTCACCCCGGGAAGTTAATTAAATACCATTTGGAGGCATTTAATGTTCGAGCAAAAACGGCTGATTTTCGACAAAAGAGATAACACCCCCCCATTACGTCATGCTTCAGAAATGTGGAAAATGGTCCGTTTTCAAATGTTTTATTTTTGAACGTCAGTTCACATTTGTAGGTGGATCATCAGTGTTAGAGCTAAAATTAGCATGTTTAGAGTGATTTTCATGCTTCTTGGGGCCCAAAACACAAGATTTATGGAATGGTTAAAAGTGCATGAAAATGGCCAATTTACTCACTCTGAGTTCTCAAAAAGGGTTTCTTCACCCCGGGAAGTTAATTAAATACCATTTGGAGGCATTTTATGTTCGAGCAAAAACGGCTGATTTTCGACAAAAGAGATAACACCCCCCCATTACGTCATGCTTCAGAAATGTGGAAAATGGTCCGTTTTCAAATGTTTTATTTTTGAACGTCAGTTCACATTTGTAGGTGGATCATCAGTGTTAGAGCTAAAATTAGCATGTTTAAAGTGATTTTCATGCTTCCAGGGGCCCAAAACACAAGATTTATGGAATGGTTAAAAGTGCATGAAAATGGCCAATTTACTCACTCTGAGTTCTCAAAAAGGGTTTCTTCACCCCGGGAAGTTAATTAAATACCATTTGGAGGCATTTAATGTTCGAGCAAAAACGGCTGATTTTCGACAAAAGAGATAACACCCCCCCATTACGTCATGCTTCAGAAATGTGGAAAATGGTCCGTTTTCAAATGTTTTATTTTTGAACGTCAGTTCACATTTGTAGGTGGATCATCAGTGTTAGAGCTAAAATTAGCATGTTTAAAGTGATTTTCATGCTTCCAGGGGCCCAAAACACAAGATTTATGGAATGGTTAAAAGTGCATGAAAATGGCCAATTTACTCACTCTGAGTTCTCAAAAAGGGTTTCTTCACCCCGGGAAGTTAATTAAATACCATTTGGAGGCATTTAATGTTCGAGCAAAAACGGCTGATTTTCGACAAAAGAGATAACACCCCCCCATTACGTCATGCTTCAGAAATGTGGAAAATGGTCCGTTTTCAAATGTTTTATTTTTGAACGTCAGTTCACATTTGTAGGTGGATCATCAGTGTTAGAGCTAAAATTAGCATGTTTAAAGTGATTTTCATGCTTCCAGGGGCCCAAAACACAAGATTTATGGAATGGTTAAAAGTGCATGAAAATGGCCAATTTACTCACTCTGAGTTCTCAAAAAGGGTTTCTTCACCCGGGAAGTTAATTAAATACCATTTGGAGGCATTTAATGTTAGAGCAAAAACGGCTGATTTTCGACAAAAGAGATAACACCCCCCCATTACGTCATGCTTCAGAAATGTGGAAAATGGTCCGTTTTCAAATGTTTTATTTTTGAACGTCAGTTCACATTTGTAGGTGGATCATCAGTGTTAGAGCTAAAATTAGCATGTTTAAAGTGATTTTCATGCTTCCAGGGGCCCAAAACACAAGATTTATGGAATGGTTAAAAGTGCATGAAAATGGCCAATTTACTCACTCTGAGTTCTCAAAAAGGGTTTCTTCACCCCGGGAAGTTAATTAAATACCATTTGGAGGCATTTAATGTTAGAGCAAAAACGGCTGATTTTCGACAAAAGAGATAACACCCCCCCATTACGTCATGCTTCAGAAATGTGGAAAATGGTCCGTTTTCAAATGTTTTATTTTTGAACGTCAGTTCACATTTGTAGGTGGATCATCAGTGTTAGAGCTAAAATTAGCATGTTTAAAGTGATTTTCATGCTTCCAGGGGCCCAAAACACAAGATTTATGGAATGGTTAAAAGTGCATGAAAATGGCCAATTTACTCACTCTGAGTTCTCAAAAAGGGTTTCTTCACCCCAGGAAGTTAATTAAATACCATTTGGAGGCATTTAATGTTCGAGCAAAAACGGCTGATTTTCGACAAAAGAGATAACACCCCCCCATTACGTCATGCTTCAGAAATGTGGAAAATGGTCCGTTTTCAAATGTTTTATTTTTGAACGTCAGTTCACATTTGTAGGTGGATCATCAGTGTTAGAGCTAAAATTAGCATGTTTAAAGTGATTTTCATGCTTCCAGGGGCCCAAAACACAAGATTTATGGAATGGTTAAAAGTGCATGAAAATGGCCAATTTACTCACTCTGAGTTCTCAAAAAGGGTTTCGTCACCCCGGGAAGTTAATTAAATACCATTTGGAGGCATTTAATGTTCGAGCAAAAACGGCTGATTTTCGACAAAAGAGATAACACCCCCCCATTACGTCATGCTTCAGAAATGTCAAAAATGGTCCGTTTTCAAATGTTTCATTTTTGAACGTCAGTTCACATTTGTAGGTGGATCATCAGTGTTAGAGCTAAAATTAGCATGTTTAAAGTGATTTTCATGCTTCCAGGGGCCCAAAACACAAGATTTATGGAATGGTTAAAAGTGCATGAAAATGGCCAATTTACTCACTCTGAGTTCTCAAAAAGGGTTTCTTCACCCCGGGAAGTTAATTAAATACCATTTGGAGGCATTTAATGTTAGAGCAAAAACGGCTGATTTTCGACAAAAGAGATAACACCCCCCCATTACGTCATGCTTCAGAAATGTGGAAAATGGTCCGTTTTCAAATGTTTTATTTTTGAAAGTCAGTTCACATTTGTAGGTGGATCATCAGTGTTAGAGCTAAAATTAGCATGTTTAAAGTGATTTTCATGCTTCTTGGGGCCCAAAACACAAGATTTATGGAATGGTTAAAAGTGCATGAAAATGGCCAATTTACTCACTCTGAGTTCTCAAAAAGGGTTTCTTCACCCCGGGAAGTTAATTAAATACCATTTGGAGGCATTTAATGTTAGAGCAAAAACGGCTGATTTTCGACAAAAGAGATAACACCCCCCCATTACGTCATGCTTCAGAAATGTGGAAAATGGTCCGTTTTCAAATGTTTTATTTTTGAACGTCAGTTCACATTTGTAGGTGGATCATCAGTGTTAGAGCTAAAATTAGCATGTTTAAAGTGATTTTCATGCTTCTTGGGGCCCAAAACACAAGATTTATGGAATGGTTAAAAGTGCATGAAAATGGCCAATTTACTCACTCTGAGTTCTCAAAAAGGGTTTCTTCACCCCGGGAAGTTAATTAAATACCATTTGGAGGCATTTAATGTTAGAGCAAAAACGGCTGATTTTCGACAAAAGAGATAACACCCCCCCATTACGTCATGCTTCAGAAATGTGGAAAATGGTCCGTTTTCAAATGTTTTATTTTTGAACGTCAGTTCACATTTGTAGGTGGATCATCAGTGTTAGAGCTAAAATTAGCATGTTTAAAGTGATTTTCATGCTTCCAGGGGCCCAAAACACAAGATTTATGGAATGGTTAAAAGTGCATGAAAATGGCCATTTTACTCACTCTGAGTTCTCAAAAAGGGTTTCTTCACCCCGGGAAGTTAATTAAATACCATTTGGAGGCATTTAATGTTAGAGCAAAAACGGCTGATTTTCGACAAAAGAGATAACACCCCCCCATTACGTCATGCTTCAGAAATGTGGAAAATGGTCCGTTTTCAAATGTTTTTTTTTTGAACGCCAGTTCACATTTGTAGGTGGATCATCAGTGTTAGAGCTAAAATTAGCATGTTTAAAGTGATTTTCATGCTTCCAGGGGCTCGGGAAGTTAATTAAATACCATTTGGAGGCATTTAATGTTAGAGCAAAAACGGCTGATTTTCGACAAAAGAGATAACACCCCCCCATTACGTCATGCTTCAGAAATGTGGAAAATGGTCCGTTTTCAAATGTTTTATTTTTGAACGTCAGTTCACATTTGTAGGTGGATCATCAGTGTTAGAGCTAAAATTAGCATGTTTAAAGTGATTTTCATGCTTCTTGGGGCCCAAAACACAAGATTTATGGAATGGTTAAAAGTGCATGAAAATGGCCAATTTACTCACTCTGAGTTCTCAAAAAGGGTTTCTTCACCCCGGGAAGTTAATTAAATACCATTTGGAGGCATTTATTGTTAGAGCAAAAACGGCTGATTTTCTACAAAAGAGATAACACTCCCCCATTACGTCATGCTTCAGAAATGTGGAAAATGGTCCGTTTTCAAATGTTTTATTTTTGAACGTCAGTTCACATTTGTAGGTGGATCATCAGTGTTAGAGCTAAAATTAGCATGTTTAAAGTGATTTTCATGCTTCTTGGGGCCCAAAACACAAGATTTATGGAATGGTTAAAAGTGCATGAAAATGGCCAATTTACTCACTCTGAGTTCTCAAAAAGGGTTTCTTCACCCCGGGAAGTTCATTAAATACTATTTGGAGGCATTTAATGTTAGAGCAAAAACGGCTGATTTTCGACAAAAGAGATAACACCCCCCCATTACGTCATGCTTCAGAAATGTGGAAAATGGTCCGTTTTCAAATGTTTTATTTTTGAACGTCAGTTCACATTTGTAGGTGGATCATCAGTGTTAGAGCTAAAATTAGCATGTTTAAAGTGATTTTCATGCTTCCAGGGGCCCAAAACACAAGATTTATGGAATGGTTAAAAGTGCATGAAAATGGCCAATTTACTCACTCTGAGTTCTCAAAAAGGGTTTCTTCACCCCGGGAAGTTAATTAAATACCATTTGGAGGCATTTAATGTTAGAGCAAAAACGGCTGATTTTCGACAAAAGAGATAACACCCCCCCATTACGTCATGCTTCAGAAATGTGGAAAATGGTCCGTTTTCAAATGTTTTATTTTTGAACGTCAGTTCACATTTGTAGGTGGATCATCAGTGTTAGAGCTAAAATTAGCATGTTTAAAGTGATTTTCATGCTTCCAGGGGCTCGGGAAGTTAATTAAATACCATTTGGAGGCATTTAATGTTCGAGCAAAAACGGCTGATTTTCGACAAAAGAGATAACACCCCCCCATTACGTCATGCTTCAGAAATGTGGAAAATGGTCCGTTTTCAAATGTTTCATTTTTGAACGTCAGTTCACATTTGTAGGTGGATCATCAGTGTTAGAGCTAAAATTAGCATGTTTAAAGTGATTTTCATGCTTCCAGGGGCCCAAAACACAAGATTTATGGAATGGTTAAAAGTGCATGAAAATGGCCAATTTACTCACTCTGAGTTCTCAAAAAGGGTTTCTTCACCCCGGGAAGTTAATTAAATACCATTTGGAGGCATTTAATGTTCGAGCAAAAACGGCTGATTTTCGACAAAAGAGATAACACCCCCCCATTACGTCATGCTTCAGAAATGTGGAAAATGGTCCGTTTTCAAATGTTTTATTTTTGAACGTCAGTTCACATTTGTAGGTGGATCATCAGTGTTAGAGCTAAAATTAGCATGTTTAAAGTGATTTTCATGCTTCCAGGGGCTCGGGAAGTTAATTAAATACCATTTGGAGGCATTTAATGTTCGAGCAAAAACGGCTGATTTTCGACAAAAGAGATAACACCCCCCCATTACGTCATGCTTCAGAAATGTGGAAAATGGTCCGTTTTCAAATGTTTTATTTTTGAACGTCAGTTCACATTTGTAGGTGGATCATCAGTGTTAGAGCTAAAATTAGCATGTTTAAAGTGATTTTCATGCTTCCAGGGGCTCGGGAAGTTAATTAAATACCATTTGGAGGCATTTAATGTTCGAGCAAAAACGGCTGATTTTCGACAAAAGAGATAACACCCCCCCATTACGTCATGCTTCAGAAATGTGGAAAATGGTCCGTTTTCAAATGTTTTATTTTTGAACGTCAGTTCACATTTGTAGGTGGATCATCAGTGTTAGAGCTAAAATTAGCATGTTTAAAGTGATTTTCATGCTTCCAGGGGCTCGGGAAGTTAATTAAATACCATTTGGAGGCATTTAATGTTCGAGCAAAAACGGCTGATTTTCGACAAAAGAGATAACACCCCCCCATTACGTCATGCTTCAGAAATGTGGAAAATGGTCCGTTTTCAAATGTTTTATTTTTGAACGTCAGTTCACATTTGTAGGTGGATCATCAGTGTTAGAGCTAAAATTAGCATGTTTAAAGTGATTTTCATGCTTCCAGGGGCTCGGGAAGTTAATTAAATACCATTTGGAGGCATTTAATGTTCGAGCAAAAACGGCTGATTTTCGACAAAAGAGATAACACCCCCCCATTACGTCATGCTTCAGAAATGTGGAAAATGGTCCGTTTTCAAATGTTTTATTTTTGAACGTCAGTTCACATTTGTAGGTGGATCATCAGTGTTAGAGCTAAAATTAGCATGTTTAAAGTGATTTTCATGCTTCCAGGGGCCCAAAACACAAGATTTATGGAATGGTTAAAAGTGCATGAAAATGGCCAATTTACTCACTCTGAGTTCTCAAAAAGGGTTTCTTCACCCCGGGAAGTTAATTAAATATCATTTGGAGGCATTTAATGTTAGAGCAAAAACGGCTGATTTTCGACAAAAGAGATAACACCCCCCCATTACGTCATGCTTCAGAAATGTGGAAAATGGTCCGTTTTCAAATGTTTTATTTTTGAACGTCAGTTCACATTTGTAGGTGGATCATCAGTGTTAGAGCTAAAATTAGTATGTTTAAAGTGATTTTCATGCTTCCAGGGGCTCGGGAAACTAATTAAATACCATTTGGAGGCATTTAATGTTCGAGCAAAAACGGCTGATTTTCGACAAAAGAGATAACACCCCCCCATTACGTCATGCTTCAGAAATGTGGAAAATGGTCCGTTTTCAAATGTTTTATTTTTGAACGTCAGTTCACATTTGTAGGTGGATCATCAGTGTTAGAGCTAAAATTAGCATGTTCAAAGTGATTTTCATGCTTCCAGGGGCCCAAAACACAAGATTTATGGAATGGTTAAAAGTGCATGAAAATGGCCAATTTACTCACTCGGAGTTCTCAAAAAGGGTTTCTTCACCCCGGGAAGTTAATTAAATACCATTTGGAGGCATTTAATGTTCGAGCAAAAACGGCTGATTTTCGACAAAAGAGATAACACCCCCCCATTACGTCGTGCTTCAGAAATGTGGAAAATGGTCCGTTTTCAAATGTTTTATTTTTGAACGTCAGTTCACATTTGTAGGTGGATCATCAGTGTTAGAGCTAAAATTAGCATGTTTAAAGTGATTCTCATGCTTCCAGGGGCTCGGGAAGTTAATTAAATACCATTTGGAGGCATTTAATGTTCGAGCAAAAACAGCTGATTTTCGACAAAAGAGATAACACCCCCCCATTACGTCATGCTTCAGAAATGTGGAAAATGGTCCGTTTTCAAATGTTTTATTTTTGAACGTCAGTTCACATTTGTAGGTGGATCATCAGTGTTAGAGCTAAAATTAGCATGTTTAAAGTGATTTTCATGCTTCCAGGGGCTCGGGAAGTTAATTAAATACCATTTGGAGGCATTTAATGTTCGAGCAAAAACGGCTGATTTTCGACAAAAGAGATAACACCCCCCCATTACGTCATGCTTCAGAAATGTGGAAAATGGTCCGTTTTCAAATGTTTTATTTTTGAACGTCAGTTCACATTTGTAGGTGGATCATCAGTGTTAGAGCTAAAATTAGCATGTTTAAAGTGATTTTCATGCTTCCAGGGGCTCGGGAAGTTAATTAAATACCATTTGGAGGCATTTAATGTTCGAGCAAAAACGGCTGATTTTCGACAAAAGAGATAACACCCCCCCATTACGTCATGCTTCAGAAATGTGGAAAATGGTCCGTTTTCAAATGTTTTATTTTTGAACGTCAGTTCACATTTGTAGGTGGATCATCAGTGTTAGAGCTAAAATTAGCATGTTTAAAGTGATTTTCATGCTTCCAGGGGCCCAAAACAAAAGATTTATGGAATGGTTAAAAGTGCATGAAAATGGCCAATTTACTCACTCTGAGTTCTCAAAAAGGGTTTCTTCACCCCGGGAAGTTAATTAAATACCATTTGGAGGCATTTAATGTTCGAGCAAAAACGGCTGATTTTCGACAAAAGAGATAACACCCCCCCATTACGTCATGCTTCAGAAATGTGGAAAATGGTCCGTTTTCAAATGTTTTATTTTTGAACGTCAGTTCACATTTGTAGGTGGATCATCAGTGTTAGAGCTAAAATTAGCATGTTTAAAGTGATTTTCATGCTTCCAGGGGCCCAAAACACAAGATTTATGGAATGGTTAAAAGTGCATGAAAATGGCCAATTTACTCACTCTGAGTTCTCAAAAAGGGTTTCTTCACCCCGGGAAGTTAATTAAATACCATTTGGAGGATTTTAATGTTCGAGCAAAAACGGCTGATTTTCGACGAAAGAGCTAACACCCCCCCATTACGTCATGCTTTAGAAATGTGGAAAATGGTCCGTTTTCAAATGTTTTATTTTTGAACGTCAGTTCACATTTGTAGGTGGATCATCAGTGTTAGAGCTAAAATTAGCATGTTTAAAGTGATTTTCATGCTTCCAGGGGCTCGGGAAGTGAAATAAAAACCATTTGGAGGCATTTAATGTTCGAGCAAAAACGGCTGATTTTCGACAAAAGAGATAACACCCCCCCATTACGTCATGCTTCAGAAATGTGGAAAATGGTCCGTTTTCAAATGTTTTATTTTTGAACGTCAGTTCACATTTGTAGGTGGATCATCAGTGTTAGAGCTAAAATTAGCATGTTTAAAGTGATTTTCATGCTTCCAGGGGCTCGGGAAGTTAATTAAATACCATTTGGAGGCATTTAATGTTCAAGCAAAAACGGCTGATTTTCGACAAAAGAGATAACACCCCCACATTACGTCAGGCTTCAAAATGTGGAAAATGGTCCGTTTTAAAATGTTTTATTTTTGAACGTCAGTTCACATTTGTAGGTGGATCATCAGTGTTAGAGCTAAAATTAGCATGTTTAAAGTGATTTTCATGCTTCCAGGGGCCCAAAACACAAGATTTATGGAATGGTTAAAAGTGCATGAAAATGGCCAATTTACTCACTCTGAGTTCTCAAAAAGGGTTTCTTCACCCCGGGAAGTTAATTAAATACCATTTGGAGGATTTTAATGTTCGAGCAAAAACGGCTGATTTTCGACGAAAGAGCTAACACCCCCCCATTACGTCATGCTTTAGAAATGTGGAAAATGGTCCGTTTTCAAATGTTTTATTTTTGAACGTCAGTTCACATTTGTAGGTGGATCATCAGTGTTAGAGCTAAAATTAGCATGTTTAAAGTGATTTTCATGCTTCCAGGGGCTCGGGAAGTGAAATAAATACCATTTGGAGGCATTTAATGTTCGAGCAAAAACGGCTGATTTTCGACAAAAGAGATAACACCCCCCCCATTACGTCATGCTTCAGAAATGTGGAAAATGGTCCGTTTTCAAATGTTTTATTTTTGAACGTCAGTTCACATTTGTAGGTGGATCATCAGTGTTAGAGCTAAAATTAGCATGTTTAAAGTGATTTTCATGCTTCCAGGGGCTCGGGAAGTTAATTAAATACCATTTGGAGGCATTTAATGTTCGAGCAAAAACGGCTGATTTTCGACAAAAGAGATAACACCCCCCCCATTACGTCATGCTTCAGAAATGTGGAAAATGGTCAGTTTTCAAATGTTTTATTTTTGAACGTCAGTTCACATTTGTAGGTGGATCATCAGTGTTAGAGCTAAAATTAGCATGTTTAAAGTGATTTTCATGCTTCCAGGGGCCCAAAACACAAGATTTATGGAATGGTTAAAAGTGCATGAAAATGGCCAATTTACTCACTCTGAGTTCTCAAAAAGGGTTTCTTCACCCCGGGAAGTTAATTAAATACCATTTGGAGGATTTTAATGTTCGAGCAAAAACGGCTGATTTTCGACGAAAGAGCTAACACCCCCCCATTACGTCATGCTTTAGAAATGTGGAAAATGGTCCGTTTTCAAATGTTTTATTTTTGAACGTCAGTTCACATTTGTAGGTGGATCATCAGTGTTAGAGCTAAAATTAGCATGTTTAAAGTGATTTTCATGCTTCCAGGGGCTCGGGAAGTGAAATAAAAACCATTTGGAGGCATTTAATGTTCGAGCAAAAACGGCTGATTTTCGACAAAAGAGATAACACCCCCCCATTACGTCATGCTTCAGAAATGTGGAAAATGGTCCGTTTTCAAATGTTTTATTTTTGAACGTCAGTTCACATTTGTAGGTGGATCATCAGTGTTAGAGCTAAAATTAGCATGTTTAAAGTGATTTTCATGCTTCCAGGGGCTCGGGAAGTTAATTAAATACCATTTGGAGGCATTTAATGTTCGAGCAAAAACGGCTGATTTTCGACAAAAGAGATAACACCCCCCCATTACGTCATGCTTCAGAAATGTGGAAAATGGTCCGTTTTCAAATGTTTTATTTTTGAACGTCAGTTCACATTTGTAGGTGGATCATCAGTGTTAGAGCTAAAATTAGCATGTTTAAAGTGATTTTCATGCTTCCAGGGGCCCAAAACACAAGATTTATGGAATGGTTAAAAGTGCATGAAAATGGCCAATTTACTCACTCTGAGTTCTCAAAAAGGGTTTCTTCACCCCGGGAAGTTAATTAAATACCATTTGGAGGCATTTAATGTTAGAGCAAAAACGGCTGATTTTCGACAAAAGAGATAACACCCCCCCATTACGTCATGCTTCAGAAATGTGGAAAATGGTCCGTTTTCAAATGTTTTATTTTTGAACGTCAGTTCACATTTGTAGGTGGATCATCAGTGTTAGAGCTAAAATTAGCATGTTTAAAGTGATTTTCATGCTTCCAGGGGCCCAAAACACAAGATTTATGGAATGGTTAAAAGTGCATGAAAATGGCCAATTTACTCACTCTGAGTTCTCAAAAAGGGTTTCTTCACCCCAGGAAGTTAATTAAATACCATTTGGAGGCATTTAATGTTCGAGCAAAAACGGCTGATTTTCGACAAAAGAGATAACACCCCCCCATTACGTCATGCTTCAGAAATGTGGAAAATGGTCCGTTTTCAAATGTTTTATTTTTGAACGTCAGTTCACATTTGTAGGTGGATCATCAGTGTTAGAGCTAAAATTAGCATGTTTAAAGTGATTTTCATGCTTCCAGGGGCCCAAAACACAAGATTTATGGAATGGTTAAAAGTGCATGAAAATGGCCAATTTACTCACTCTGAGTTCTCAAAAAGGGTTTCGTCACCCCGGGAAGTTAATTAAATACCATTTGGAGGCATTTAATGTTCGAGCAAAAACGGCTGATTTTCGACAAAAGAGATAACACCCCCCCATTACGTCATGCTTCAGAAATGTCAAAAATGGTCCGTTTTCAAATGTTTCATTTTTGAACGTCAGTTCACATTTGTAGGTGGATCATCAGTGTTAGAGCTAAAATTAGCATGTTTAAAGTGATTTTCATGCTTCCAGGGGCCCAAAACACAAGATTTATGGAATGGTTAAAAGTGCATGAAAATGGCCAATTTACTCACTCTGAGTTCTCAAAAAGGGTTTCTTCACCCCGGGAAGTTAATTAAATACCATTTGGAGGCATTTAATGTTAGAGCAAAAACGGCTGATTTTCGACAAAAGAGATAACACCCCCCCATTACGTCATGCTTCAGAAATGTGGAAAATGGTCCGTTTTCAAATGTTTTATTTTTGAAAGTCAGTTCACATTTGTAGGTGGATCATCAGTGTTAGAGCTAAAATTAGCATGTTTAAAGTGATTTTCATGCTTCTTGGGGCCCAAAACACAAGATTTATGGAATGGTTAAAAGTGCATGAAAATGGCCAATTTACTCACTCTGAGTTCTCAAAAAGGGTTTCTTCACCCCGGGAAGTTAATTAAATACCATTTGGAGGCATTTAATGTTAGAGCAAAAACGGCTGATTTTCGACAAAAGAGATAACACCCCCCCATTACGTCATGCTTCAGAAATGTGGAAAATGGTCCGTTTTCAAATGTTTTATTTTTGAACGTCAGTTCACATTTGTAGGTGGATCATCAGTGTTAGAGCTAAAATTAGCATGTTTAAAGTGATTTTCATGCTTCTTGGGGCCCAAAACACAAGATTTATGGAATGGTTAAAAGTGCATGAAAATGGCCAATTTACTCACTCTGAGTTCTCAAAAAGGGTTTCTTCACCCCGGGAAGTTAATTAAATACCATTTGGAGGCATTTAATGTTAGAGCAAAAACGGCTGATTTTCGACAAAAGAGATAACACCCCCCCATTACGTCATGCTTCAGAAATGTGGAAAATGGTCCGTTTTCAAATGTTTTATTTTTGAACGTCAGTTCACATTTGTAGGTGGATCATCAGTGTTAGAGCTAAAATTAGCATGTTTAAAGTGATTTTCATGCTTCCAGGGGCCCAAAACACAAGATTTATGGAATGGTTAAAAGTGCATGAAAATGGCCATTTTACTCACTCTGAGTTCTCAAAAAGGGTTTCTTCACCCCGGGAAGTTAATTAAATACCATTTGGAGGCATTTAATGTTAGAGCAAAAACGGCTGATTTTCGACAAAAGAGATAACACCCCCCCATTACGTCATGCTTCAGAAATGTGGAAAATGGTCCGTTTTCAAATGTTTTTTTTTTGAACGCCAGTTCACATTTGTAGGTGGATCATCAGTGTTAGAGCTAAAATTAGCATGTTTAAAGTGATTTTCATGCTTCCAGGGGCTCGGGAAGTTAATTAAATACCATTTGGAGGCATTTAATGTTAGAGCAAAAACGGCTGATTTTCGACAAAAGAGATAACACCCCCCCATTACGTCATGCTTCAGAAATGTGGAAAATGGTCCGTTTTCAAATGTTTTATTTTTGAACGTCAGTTCACATTTGTAGGTGGATCATCAGTGTTAGAGCTAAAATTAGCATGTTTAAAGTGATTTTCATGCTTCTTGGGGCCCAAAACACAAGATTTATGGAATGGTTAAAAGTGCATGAAAATGGCCAATTTACTCACTCTGAGTTCTCAAAAAGGGTTTCTTCACCCCGGGAAGTTAATTAAATACCATTTGGAGGCATTTATTGTTAGAGCAAAAACGGCTGATTTTCTACAAAAGAGATAACACTCCCCCATTACGTCATGCTTCAGAAATGTGGAAAATGGTCCGTTTTCAAATGTTTTATTTTTGAACGTCAGTTCACATTTGTAGGTGGATCATCAGTGTTAGAGCTAAAATTAGCACGTTTAAAGTGATTTTCATGCTTCTTGGGGCCCAAAACACAAGATTTATGGAATGGTTAAAAGTGCATGAAAATGGCCAATTTACTCACTCTGAGTTCTCAAAAAGGGTTTCTTCACCCCGGGAAGTTCATTAAATACTATTTGGAGGCATTTAATGTTAGAGCAAAAACGGCTGATTTTCGACAAAAGAGATAACACCCCCCCATTACGTCATGCTTCAGAAATGTGGAAAATGGTCCGTTTTCAAATGTTTTATTTTTGAACGTCAGTTCACATTTGTAGGTGGATCATCAGTGTTAGAGCTAAAATTAGCATGTTTAAAGTGATTTTCATGCTTCCAGGGGCCCAAAACACAAGATTTATGGAATGGTTAAAAGTGCATGAAAATGGCCAATTTACTCACTCTGAGTTCTCAAAAAGGGTTTCTTCACCCCGGGAAGTTAATTAAATACCATTTGGAGGCATTTAATGTTAGAGCAAAAACGGCTGATTTTCGACAAAAGAGATAACACCCCCCCATTACGTCATGCTTCAGAAATGTGGAAAATGGTCCGTTTTCAAATGTTTTATTTTTGAACGTCAGTTCACATTTGTAGGTGGATCATCAGTGTTAGAGCTAAAATTAGCATGTTTAAAGTGATTTTCATGCTTCCAGGGGCTCGGGAAGTTAATTAAATACCATTTGGAGGCATTTAATGTTCGAGCAAAAACGGCTGATTTTCGACAAAAGAGATAACACCCCCCCATTACGTCATGCTTCAGAAATGTGGAAAATGGTCCGTTTTCAAATGTTTCATTTTTGAACGTCAGTTCACATTTGTAGGTGGATCATCAGTGTTAGAGCTAAAATTAGCATGTTTAAAGTGATTTTCATGCTTCCAGGGGCCCAAAACACAAGATTTATGGAATGGTTAAAAGTGCATGAAAATGGCCAATTTACTCACTCTGAGTTCTCAAAAAGGGTTTCTTCACCCCGGGAAGTTAATTAAATACCATTTGGAGGCATTTAATGTTCGAGCAAAAACGGCTGATTTTCGACAAAAGAGATAACACCCCCCCATTACGTCATGCTTCAGAAATGTGGAAAATGGTCCGTTTTCAAATGTTTTATTTTTGAACGTCAGTTCACATTTGTAGGTGGATCATCAGTGTTAGAGCTAAAATTAGCATGTTTAAAGTGATTTTCATGCTTCCAGGGGCTCGGGAAGTTAATTAAATACCATTTGGAGGCATTTAATGTTCGAGCAAAAACGGCTGATTTTCGACAAAAGAGATAACACCCCCCCATTACGTCATGCTTCAGAAATGTGGAAAATGGTCCGTTTTCAAATGTTTTATTTTTGAACGTCAGTTCACATTTGTAGGTGGATCATCAGTGTTAGAGCTAAAATTAGCATGTTTAAAGTGATTTTCATGCTTCCAGGGGCTCGGGAAGTTAATTAAATACCATTTGGAGGCATTTAATGTTCGAGCAAAAACGGCTGATTTTCGACAAAAGAGATAACACCCCCCCATTACGTCATGCTTCAGAAATGTGGAAAATGGTCCGTTTTCAAATGTTTTATTTTTGAACGTCAGTTCACATTTGTAGGTGGATCATCAGTGTTAGAGCTAAAATTAGCATGTTTAAAGTGATTTTCATGCTTCCAGGGGCTCGGGAAGTTAATTAAATACCATTTGGAGGCATTTAATGTTCGAGCAAAAACGGCTGATTTTCGACAAAAGAGATAACACCCCCCCATTACGTCATGCTTCAGAAATGTGGAAAATGGTCCGTTTTCAAATGTTTTATTTTTGAACGTCAGTTCACATTTGTAGGTGGATCATCAGTGTTAGAGCTAAAATTAGCATGTTTAAAGTGATTTTCATGCTTCCAGGGGCTCGGGAAGTTAATTAAATACCATTTGGAGGCATTTAATGTTCGAGCAAAAACGGCTGATTTTCGACAAAAGAGATAACACCCCCCCATTACGTCATGCTTCAGAAATGTGGAAAATGGTCCGTTTTCAAATGTTTTATTTTTGAACGTCAGTTCACATTTGTAGGTGGATCATCAGTGTTAGAGCTAAAATTAGCATGTTTAAAGTGATTTTCATGCTTCCAGGGGCCCAAAACACAAGATTTATGGAATGGTTAAAAGTGCATGAAAATGGCCAATTTACTCACTCTGAGTTCTCAAAAAGGGTTTCTTCACCCCGGGAAGTTAATTAAATATCATTTGGAGGCATTTAATGTTAGAGCAAAAACGGCTGATTTTCGACAAAAGAGATAACACCCCCCCATTACGTCATGCTTCAGAAATGTGGAAAATGGTCCGTTTTCAAATGTTTTATTTTTGAACGTCAGTTCACATTTGTAGGTGGATCATCAGTGTTAGAGCTAAAATTAGTATGTTTAAAGTGATTTTCATGCTTCCAGGGGCTCGGGAAACTAATTAAATACCATTTGGAGGCATTTAATGTTCGAGCAAAAACGGCTGATTTTCGACAAAAGAGATAACACCCCCCCATTACGTCATGCTTCAGAAATGTGGAAAATGGTCCGTTTTCAAATGTTTTATTTTTGAACGTCAGTTCACATTTGTAGGTGGATCATCAGTGTTAGAGCTAAAATTAGCATGTTCAAAGTGATTTTCATGCTTCCAGGGGCCCAAAACACAAGATTTATGGAATGGTTAAAAGTGCATGAAAATGGCCAATTTACTCACTCGGAGTTCTCAAAAAGGGTTTCTTCACCCCGGGAAGTTAATTAAATACCATTTGGAGGCATTTAATGTTCGAGCAAAAACGGCTGATTTTCGACAAAAGAGATAACACCCCCCCATTACGTCGTGCTTCAGAAATGTGGAAAATGGTCCGTTTTCAAATGTTTTATTTTTGAACGTCAGTTCACATTTGTAGGTGGATCATCAGTGTTAGAGCTAAAATTAGCATGTTTAAAGTGATTCTCATGCTTCCAGGGGCTCGGGAAGTTAATTAAATACCATTTGGAGGCATTTAATGTTCGAGCAAAAACAGCTGATTTTCGACAAAAGAGATAACACCCCCCCATTACGTCATGCTTCAGAAATGTGGAAAATGGTCCGTTTTCAAATGTTTTATTTTTGAACGTCAGTTCACATTTGTAGGTGGATCATCAGTGTTAGAGCTAAAATTAGCATGTTTAAAGTGATTTTCATGCTTCCAGGGGCTCGGGAAGTTAATTAAATACCATTTGGAGGCATTTAATGTTCGAGCAAAAACGGCTGATTTTCGACAAAAGAGATAACACCCCCCCATTACGTCATGCTTCAGAAATGTGGAAAATGGTCCGTTTTCAAATGTTTTATTTTTGAACGTCAGTTCACATTTGTAGGTGGATCATCAGTGTTAGAGCTAAAATTAGCATGTTTAAAGTGATTTTCATGCTTCCAGGGGCTCGGGAAGTTAATTAAATACCATTTGGAGGCATTTAATGTTCGAGCAAAAACGGCTGATTTTCGACAAAAGAGATAACACCCCCCCATTACGTCATGCTTCAGAAATGTGGAAAATGGTCCGTTTTCAAATGTTTTATTTTTGAACGTCAGTTCACATTTGTAGGTGGATCATCAGTGTTAGAGCTAAAATTAGCATGTTTAAAGTGATTTTCATGCTTCCAGGGGCCCAAAACAAAAGATTTATGGAATGGTTAAAAGTGCATGAAAATGGCCAATTTACTCACTCTGAGTTCTCAAAAAGGGTTTCTTCACCCCGGGAAGTTAATTAAATACCATTTGGAGGCATTTAATGTTCGAGCAAAAACGGCTGATTTTCGACAAAAGAGATAACACCCCCCCATTACGTCATGCTTCAGAAATGTGGAAAATGGTCCGTTTTCAAATGTTTTATTTTTGAACGTCAGTTCACATTTGTAGGTGGATCATCAGTGTTAGAGCTAAAATTAGCATGTTTAAAGTGATTCTCATGCTTCCAGGGGCTCGGGAAGTTAATTAAATACCATTTGGAGGCATTTAATGTTCGAGCAAAAACAGCTGATTTTCGACAAAAGAGATAACACCCCCCCATTACGTCATGCTTCAGAAATGTGGAAAATGGTCCGTTTTCAAATGTTTTATTTTTGAACGTCAGTTCACATTTGTAGGTGGATCATCAGTGTTAGAGCTAAAATTAGCATGTTTAAAGTGATTTTCATGCTTCCAGGGGCTCGGGAAGTTAATTAAATACCATTTGGAGGCATTTAATGTTCGAGCAAAAACGGCTGATTTTCGACAAAAGAGATAACACCCCCCCATTACGTCATGCTTCAGAAATGTGGAAAATGGTCCGTTTTCAAATGTTTTATTTTTGAACGTCAGTTCACATTTGTAGGTGGATCATCAGTGTTAGAGCTAAAATTAGCATGTTTAAAGTGATTTTCATGCTTCCAGGGGCTCGGGAAGTTAATTAAATACCATTTGGAGGCATTTAATGTTCGAGCAAAAACGGCTGATTTTCGACAAAAGAGATAACACCCCCCCATTACGTCATGCTTCAGAAATGTGGAAAATGGTCCGTTTTCAAATGTTTTATTTTTGAACGTCAGTTCACATTTGTAGGTGGATCATCAGTGTTAGAGCTAAAATTAGCATGTTTAAAGTGATTTTCATGCTTCCAGGGGCCCAAAACAAAAGATTTATGGAATGGTTAAAAGTGCATGAAAATGGCCAATTTACTCACTCTGAGTTCTCAAAAAGGGTTTCTTCACCCCGGGAAGTTAATTAAATACCATTTGGAGGCATTTAATGTTCGAGCAAAAACGGCTGATTTTCGACAAAAGAGATAACACCCCCCCATTACGTCATGCTTCAGAAATGTGGAAAATGGTCCGTTTTCAAATGTTTTATTTTTGAACGTCAGTTCACATTTGTAGGTGGATCATCAGTGTTAGAGCTAAAATTAGCATGTTTAAAGTGATTTTCATGCTTCCAGGGGCCCAAAACACAAGATTTATGGAATGGTTAAAAGTGCATGAAAATGGCCAATTTACTCACTCTGAGTTCTCAAAAAGGGTTTCTTCACCCCGGGAAGTTAATTAAATACCATTTGGAGGATTTTAATGTTCGAGCAAAAACGGCTGATTTTCGACGAAAGAGCTAACACCCCCCCATTACGTCATGCTTTAGAAATGTGGAAAATGGTCCGTTTTCAAATGTTTTATTTTTGAACGTCAGTTCACATTTGTAGGTGGATCATCAGTGTTAGAGCTAAAATTAGCATGTTTAAAGTGATTTTCATGCTTCCAGGGGCTCGGGAAGTGAAATAAAAACCATTTGGAGGCATTTAATGTTCGAGCAAAAACGGCTGATTTTCGACAAAAGAGATAACACCCCCCCATTACGTCATGCTTCAGAAATGTGGAAAATGGTCCGTTTTCAAATGTTTTATTTTTGAACGTCAGTTCACATTTGTAGGTGGATCATCAGTGTTAGAGCTAAAATTAGCATGTTTAAAGTGATTTTCATGCTTCCAGGGGCTCGGGAAGTTAATTAAATACCATTTGGAGGCATTTAATGTTCAAGCAAAAACGGCTGATTTTCGACAAAAGAGATAACACCCCCACATTACGTCAGGCTTCAAAATGTGGAAAATGGTCCGTTTTAAAATGTTTTATTTTTGAACGTCAGTTCACATTTGTAGGTGGATCATCAGTGTTAGAGCTAAAATTAGCATGTTTAAAGTGATTTTCATGCTTCCAGGGGCCCAAAACACAAGATTTATGGAATGGTTAAAAGTGCATGAAAATGGCCAATTTACTCACTCTGAGTTCTCAAAAAGGGTTTCTTCACCCCGGGAAGTTAATTAAATACCATTTGGAGGATTTTAATGTTCGAGCAAAAACGGCTGATTTTCGACGAAAGAGCTAACACCCCCCCATTACGTCATGCTTTAGAAATGTGGAAAATGGTCCGTTTTCAAATGTTTTATTTTTGAACGTCAGTTCACATTTGTAGGTGGATCATCAGTGTTAGAGCTAAAATTAGCATGTTTAAAGTGATTTTCATGCTTCCAGGGGCTCGGGAAGTGAAATAAATACCATTTGGAGGCATTTAATGTTCGAGCAAAAACGGCTGATTTTCGACAAAAGAGATAACACCCCCCCCATTACGTCATGCTTCAGAAATGTGGAAAATGGTCCGTTTTCAAATGTTTTATTTTTGAACGTCAGTTCACATTTGTAGGTGGATCATCAGTGTTAGAGCTAAAATTAGCATGTTTAAAGTGATTTTCATGCTTCCAGGGGCTCGGGAAGTTAATTAAATACCATTTGGAGGCATTTAATGTTCGAGCAAAAACGGCTGATTTTCGACAAAAGAGATAACACCCCCCCCATTACGTCATGCTTCAGAAATGTGGAAAATGGTCAGTTTTCAAATGTTTTATTTTTGAACGTCAGTTCACATTTGTAGGTGGATCATCAGTGTTAGAGCTAAAATTAGCATGTTTAAAGTGATTTTCATGCTTCCAGGGGCCCAAAACACAAGATTTATGGAATGGTTAAAAGTGCATGAAAATGGCCAATTTACTCACTCTGAGTTCTCAAAAAGGGTTTCTTCACCCCGGGAAGTTAATTAAATACCATTTGGAGGATTTTAATGTTCGAGCAAAAACGGCTGATTTTCGACGAAAGAGCTAACACCCCCCCATTACGTCATGCTTTAGAAATGTGGAAAATGGTCCGTTTTCAAATGTTTTATTTTTGAACGTCAGTTCACATTTGTAGGTGGATCATCAGTGTTAGAGCTAAAATTAGCATGTTTAAAGTGATTTTCATGCTTCCAGGGGCTCGGGAAGTGAAATAAAAACCATTTGGAGGCATTTAATGTTCGAGCAAAAACGGCTGATTTTCGACAAAAGAGATAACACCCCCCCATTACGTCATGCTTCAGAAATGTGGAAAATGGTCCGTTTTCAAATGTTTTATTTTTGAACGTCAGTTCACATTTGTAGGTGGATCATCAGTGTTAGAGCTAAAATTAGCATGTTTAAAGTGATTTTCATGCTTCCAGGGGCTCGGGAAGTTAATTAAATACCATTTGGAGGCATTTAATGTTCGAGCAAAAACGGCTGATTTTCGACAAAAGAGATAACACCCCCCCATTACGTCATGCTTCAGAAATGTGGAAAATGGTCCGTTTTCAAATGTTTTATTTTTGAACGTCAGTTCACATTTGTAGGTGGATCATCAGTGTTAGAGCTAAAATTAGCATGTTTAAAGTGATTTTCATGCTTCCAGGGGCCCAAAACACAAGATTTATGGAATGGTTAAAAGTGCATGAAAATGGCCAATTTACTCACTCTGAGTTCTCAAAAAGGGTTTCTTCACCCCGGGAAGTTAATTAAATACCATTTGGAGGCATTTAATGTTCGAGCAAAAACGGCTGATTTTCGACAAAAGAGATAACACCCCCCCATTACGTCATGCTTCAGAAATGTGGAAAATGGTCCGTTTTCAAATGTTTTATTTTTGAACGTCAGTTCACATTTGTAGGTGGATCATCAGTGTTAGAGCTAAAATTAGCATGTTTAAAGTGATTCTCATGCTTCCAGGGGCTCGGGAAGTTAATTAAATACCATTTGGAGGCATTTAATGTTCGAGCAAAAACGGCTGATTTTCGACAAAAGAGATAACACCCCCCCATTACGTCATGCTTCAGAAATGTGGAAAATGGTCCGTTTTCAAATGTTTTATTTTTGAACGTCAGTTCACATTTGTAGGTGGATCATCAGTGTTAGAGCTAAAATTAGCATGTTTAAAGTGATTTTCATGCTTCCAGGGGCTCGGGAAGTTAATTAAATACCATTTGGAGGCATTTAATGTTCGAGCAAAAACGGCTGATTTTCGACAAAAGAGATAACACCCCCCCCATTACGTCATGCTTCAGAAATGTGGAAAATGGTCCGTTTTCAAATGTTTTATTTTTGAACGTCAGTTCACATTTGTAGGTGGATCATCAGTGTTAGAGCTAAAATTAGCATGTTTAAAGTGATTTTCATGCTTCCAGGGGCCCAAAACACAAGATTTATGGAATGGTTAAAAGTGCATGAAAATGGCCAATTTACTCACTCTGAGTTCTCAAAAAGGGTTTCTTCACCCCGGGAAGGTAATTAAATACCATTTGGAGGCATTTAATGTTCGAGCAAAAACGGCTGATTTTCGACAAAAGAGATAACACCCCCCCATTACGTCATGCTTCAGAAATGTGGAAAATGGTCCGTTTTCAAATGTTTTATTTTTGAACGTCAGTTCACATTTGTAGGTGGATCATCAGTGTTAGAGCTAAAATTAGCATGTTTAAAGTGATTCTCATGCTTCCAGGGGCTCGGGAAGTTAATTAAATACCATTTGGAGGCATTTAATGTTCGAGCAAAAACGGCTGATTTTCGACAAAAGAGATAACACCCCCCCATTACGTCATGCTTCAGAAATGTGGAAAATGGTCCGTTTTCAAATGTTTTATTTTTGAACGTCAGTTCACATTTGTAGGTGGATCATCAGTGTTAGAGCTAAAATTAGCATGTTTAAAGTGATTTTCATGCTTCCAGGGGCTCGGGAAGTTAATTAAATACCATTTGGAGGCATTTAATGTTCGAGCAAAAACGGCTGATTTTCGACAAAAGAGATAACACCCCCCCATTACGTCATGCTTCAGAAATGTGGAAAATGGTCCGTTTTCAAATGTTTTATTTTTGAACGTCAGTTCACATTTGTAGGTGGATCATCAGTGTTAGAGCTAAAATTAGCATGTTTAAAGTGATTTTCATGCTTCCAGGGGCTCGGGAAGTTAATTAAATACCATTTGGAGGCATTTAATGTTCGAGCAAAAACGGCTGATTTTCGACAAAAGAGATAACACCCCCCCATTACGTCATGCTTCAGAAATGTGGAAAATGGTCCGTTTTCAAATGTTTTATTTTTGAACGTCAGTTCACATTTGTAGGTGGATCATCAGTGTTAGAGCTAAAATTAGCATGTTCAAAGTGATTTTCATGCTTCCAGGGGCCCAAAACACAAGATTTATGGAATGGTTAAAAGTGCATGAAAATGGCCAATTTACTCACTCGGAGTTCTCAAAAAGGGTTTCTTCACCCCGGGAAGTTAATTAAATACCATTTGGAGGCATTTAATGTTCGAGCAAAAACGGCTGATTTTCGACAAAAGAGATAACACCCCCCCATTACGTCATGCTTCAGAAATGTGGAAAATGGTCCGTTTTCAAATGTTTTATTTTTGAACGTCAGTTCACATTTGTAGGTGGATCATCAGTGTTAGAGCTAAAATTAGCATGTTTAAAGTGATTTTCATGCTTCCAGGGGCCCAAAACACAAGATTTATGGAATGGTTAAAAGTGCATGAAAATGGCCAATTTACTCACTCTGAGTTCTCAAAAAGGGTTTCTTCACCCCGGGAAGTTAATTAAATACAATTTGGAGGATTTTAATGTTCGAGCAAAAACGGCTGATTTTCGACGAAAGAGCTAACACCCCCCCATTACGTCATGCTTTAGAAATGTGGAAAATGGTCCGTTTTCAAATGTTTTATTTTTGAACGTCAGTTCACATTTGTAGGTGGATCATCAGTGTTAGAGCTAAAATTAGCATGTTTAAAGTGATTTTCATGCTTCCAGGGGCTCGGGAAGTGAAATAAATACCATTTGGAGGCATTTAATGTTCGAGCAAAAACGGCTGATTTTCGACAAAAGAGATAACACCCCCCCCATTACGTCATGCTTCAGAAATGTGGAAAATGGTCCGTTTTCAAATGTTTTATTTTTGAACGTCAGTTCACATTTGTAGGTGGATCATCAGTGTTAGAGCTAAAATTAGCATGTTTAAAGTGATTTTCATGCTTCCAGGGGCTCGGGAAGTTAATTAAATACCATTTGGAGGCATTTAATGTTCGAGCAAAAACGGCTGATTTTCGACAAAAGAGATAACACCCCCCATTACGTCATGCTTCAGAAATGTGGAAAATGGTCCGTTTTCAAATGTTTTATTTTTGAACGTCAGTTCACATTTGTAGGTGGATCATCAGTGTTAGAGCTAAAATTAGCATGTTTAAAGTGATTTTCATGCTTCCAGGGGCCCAAAACACAAGATTTATGGAATGGTTAAAAGTGCATGAAAATGGCCAATTTACTCACTCTGAGTTCTCAAAAAGGGTTTCTTCACCCCGGGAAGTTAATTAAATACCATTTGGAGGATTTTAATGTTCGAGCAAAAACGGCTGATTTTCGACGAAAGAGCTAACACCCCCCCATTACGTCATGCTTTAGAAATGTGGAAAATGGTCCGTTTTCAAATGTTTTATTTTTGAACGTCAGTTCACATTTGTAGGTGGATCATCAGTGTTAGAGCTAAAATTAGCATGTTTAAAGTGATTTTCATGCTTCCAGGGGCTCGGGAAGTGAAATAAATACCATTTGGAGGCATTTAATGTTCGAGCAAAAACGGCTGATTTTCGACAAAAGAGATAACACCCCCCCATTACGTCATGCTTCAGAAATGTGGAAAATGGTCCGTTTTCAAATGTTTTATTTTTGAACGTCAGTTCACATTTGTAGGTGGATCATCAGTGTTAGAGCTAAAATTAGCATGTTTAAAGTGATTTTCATGCTTCCAGGGGCTCGGGAAGTTAATTAAATACCATTTGGAGGCATTTAATGTTCGAGCAAAAACGGCTGATTTTCGACAAAAGAGATAACACCCCCCCCATTACGTCATGCTTCAGAAATGTGGAAAATGGTCCGTTTTCAAATGTTTTATTTTTGAACGTCAGTTCACATTTGTAGGTGGATCATCAGTGTTAGAGCTAAAATTAGCATGTTTAAAGTGATTTTCATGCTTCCAGGGGCCCAAAACACAAGATTTATGGAATGGTTAAAAGTGCATGAAAATGGCCAATTTACTCACTCTGAGTTCTCAAAAAGGGTTTCTTCACCCCGGGAAGGTAATTAAATACCATTTGGAGGCATTTAATGTTCGAGCAAAAACGGCTGATTTTCGACAAAAGAGATAACACCCCCCCATTACGTCATGCTTCAGAAATGTGGAAAATGGTCCGTTTTCAAATGTTTTATTTTTGAACGTCAGTTCACATTTGTAGGTGGATCATCAGTGTTAGAGCTAAAATTAGCATGTTTAAAGTGATTCTCATGCTTCCAGGGGCTCGGGAAGTTAATTAAATACCATTTGGAGGCATTTAATGTTCGAGCAAAAACGGCTGATTTTCGACAAAAGAGATAACACCCCCCCATTACGTCATGCTTCAGAAATGTGGAAAATGGTCCGTTTTCAAATGTTTTATTTTTGAACGTCAGTTCACATTTGTAGGTGGATCATCAGTGTTAGAGCTAAAATTAGCATGTTTAAAGTGATTTTCATGCTTCCAGGGGCTCGGGAAGTTAATTAAATACCATTTGGAGGCATTTAATGTTCGAGCAAAAACGGCTGATTTTCGACAAAAGAGATAACACCCCCCCATTACGTCATGCTTCAGAAATGTGGAAAATGGTCCGTTTTCAAATGTTTTATTTTTGAACGTCAGTTCACATTTGTAGGTGGATCATCAGTGTTAGAGCTAAAATTAGCATGTTCAAAGTGATTTTCATGCTTCCAGGGGCCCAAAACACAAGATTTATGGAATGGTTAAAAGTGCATGAAAATGGCCAATTTACTCACTCGGAGTTCTCAAAAAGGGTTTCTTCACCCCGGGAAGTTAATTAAATACCATTTGGAGGCATTTAATGTTCGAGCAAAAACGGCTGATTTTCGACAAAAGAGATAACACCCCCCCATTACGTCATGCTTCAGAAATGTGGAAAATGGTCCGTTTTCAAATGTTTTATTTTTGAACGTCAGTTCACATTTGTAGGTGGATCATCAGTGTTAGAGCTAAAATTAGCATGTTTAAAGTGATTTTCATGCTTCCAGGGGCCCAAAACACAAGATTTATGGAATGGTTAAAAGTGCATGAAAATGGCCAATTTACTCACTCTGAGTTCTCAAAAAGGGTTTCTTCACCCCGGGAAGTTAATTAAATACCATTTGGAGGATTTTAATGTTCGAGCAAAAACGGCTGATTTTCGACGAAAGAGCTAACACCCCCCCATTACGTCATGCTTTAGAAATGTGGAAAATGGTCCGTTTTCAAATGTTTTATTTTTGAACGTCAGTTCACATTTGTAGGTGGATCATCAGTGTTAGAGCTAAAATTAGCATGTTTAAAGTGATTTTCATGCTTCCAGGGGCTCGGGAAGTGAAATAAATACCATTTGGAGGCATTTAATGTTCGAGCAAAAACGGCTGATTTTCGACAAAAGAGATAACACCCCCCCCATTACGTCATGCTTCAGAAATGTGGAAAATGGTCCGTTTTCAAATGTTTTATTTTTGAACGTCAGTTCACATTTGTAGGTGGATCATCAGTGTTAGAGCTAAAATTAGCATGTTTAAAGTGATTTTCATGCTTCCAGGGGCTCGGGAAGTTAATTAAATACCATTTGGAGGCATTTAATGTTCGAGCAAAAACGGCTGATTTTCGACAAAAGAGATAACACCCCCCCATTACGTCATGCTTCAGAAATGTGGAAAATGGTCCGTTTTCAAATGTTTTATTTTTGAACGTCAGTTCACATTTGTAGGTGGATCATCAGTGTTAGAGCTAAAATTAGCATGTTTAAAGTGATTTTCATGCTTCCAGGGGCCCAAAACACAAGATTTATGGAATGGTTAAAAGTGCATGAAAATGGCCAATTTACTCACTCTGAGTTCTCAAAAAGGGTTTCTTCACCCCGGGAAGTTAATTAAATACCATTTGGAGGATTTTAATGTTCGAGCAAAAACGGCTGATTTTCGACGAAAGAGCTAACACCCCCCCATT
The DNA here is from genome assembly GCF_964263255.1 of Lissotriton vulgaris. Taxonomy (NCBI): domain Eukaryota; kingdom Metazoa; phylum Chordata; class Amphibia; order Caudata; family Salamandridae; genus Lissotriton; species Lissotriton vulgaris. Next base: position 166,132 of record NW_028251232.1, read on the forward strand.
ACGTCATGCTTTAGAAATGTGGAAAATGGTCCGTTTTCAAATGTTTTATTTTTGAACGTCAGTTCACATTTGTAGGTGGATCATCAGTGTTAGAGCTAAAATTAGCATGTTTAAAGTGATTTTCATGCTTCCAGGGGCTCGGGAAGTGAAATAAATACCATTTGGAGGCATTTAATGTTCGAGCAAAAACGGCTGATTTTCGACAAAAGAGATAACACCCCCCCATTACGTCATGCTTCAGAAATGTGGAAAATGGTCCGTTTTCAAATGTTTTATTTTTGAACGTCAGTTCACATTTGTAGGTGGATCATCAGTGTTAGAGCTAAAATTAGCATGTTTAAAGTGATTTTCATGCTTCCAGGGGCTCGGGAAGTTAATTAAATACCATTTGGAGGCATTTAATGTTCGAGCAAAAACGGCTGATTTTCGACAAAAGAGATAACACCCCCCCCATTACGTCATGCTTCAGAAATGTGGAAAATGGTCCGTTTTCAAATGTTTTATTTTTGAACGTCAGTTCACATTTGTAGGTGGATCATCAGTGTTAGAGCTAAAATTAGCATGTTTAAAGTGATTTTCATGCTTCCAGGGGCCCAAAACACAAGATTTATGGAATGGTTAAAAGTGCATGAAAATGGCCAATTTACTCACTCTGAGTTCTCAAAAAGGGTTTCTTCACCCCGGGAAGGTAATTAAATACCATTTGGAGGCATTTAATGTTCGAGCAAAAACGGCTGATTTTCGACAAAAGAGATAACACCCCCCCATTACGTCATGCTTCAGAAATGTGGAAAATGGTCCGTTTTCAAATGTTTTATTTTTGAACGTCAGTTCACATTTGTAGGTGGATCATCAGTGTTAGAGCTAAAATTAGCATGTTTAAAGTGATTCTCATGCTTCCAGGGGCTCGGGAAGTTAATTAAATACCATTTGGAGGCATTTAATGTTCGAGCAAAAACGGCTGATTTTCGACAAAAGAGATAACACCCCCCCATTACGTCATGCTTCAGAAATGTGGAAAATGGTCCGTTTTCAAATGTTTTATTTTTGAACGTCAGTTCACATTTGTAGGTGGATCATCAGTGTTAGAGCTAAAATTAGCATGTTTAAAGTGATTTTCATGCTTCCAGGGGCTCGGGAAGTTAATTAAATACCATTTGGAGGCATTTAATGTTCGAGCAAAAACGGCTGATTTTCGACAAAAGAGATAACACCCCCCCATTACGTCATGCTTCAGAAATGTGGAAAATGGTCCGTTTTCAAATGTTTTATTTTTGAACGTCAGTTCACATTTGTAGGTGGATCATCAGTGTTAGAGCTAAAATTAGCATGTTTAAAGTGATTTTCATGCTTCCAGGGGCTCGGGAAGTTAATTAAATACCATTTGGAGGCATTTAATGTTCGAGCAAAAACGGCTGATTTTCGACAAAAGAGATAACACCCCCCCATTACGTCATGCTTCAGAAATGTGGAAAATGGTCCGTTTTCAAATGTTTTATTTTTGAACGTCAGTTCACATTTGTAGGTGGATCATCAGTGTTAGAGCTAAAATTAGCATGTTCAAAGTGATTTTCATGCTTCCAGGGGCCCAAAACACAAGATTTATGGAATGGTTAAAAGTGCATGAAAATGGCCAATTTACTCACTCGGAGTTCTCAAAAAGGGTTTCTTCACCCCGGGAAGTTAATTAAATACCATTTGGAGGCATTTAATGTTCGAGCAAAAACGGCTGATTTTCGACAAAAGAGATAACACCCCCCCATTACGTCATGCTTCAGAAATGTGGAAAATGGTCCGTTTTCAAATGTTTTATTTTTGAACGTCAGTTCACATTTGTAGGTGGATCATCAGTGTTAGAGCTAAAATTAGCATGTTTAAAGTGATTTTCATGCTTCCAGGGGCCCAAAACACAAGATTT